>NC_060279.1:62539716-62697342 GCF_021613505.1 Equus quagga
TGCTGCCGCTGCTGCTGCCCCCGCTGGCATGGGAACAGGACCCATGGGCAGGCAGAGCTGGTGTGAGGGGACAAGACCCACAGGCAGTCAGAGCTCCTGCTGCTGCCCTGAGTTGAGGGTTAGGGCTAATTTTATAAGGCATGGGTACGTGACTTATTTTTACTGGAGAAAAGAAAAGATGATGTAAAAAGTCATTAAATGATTTCAGTGCAGATGGGGTCTGGTTATTGTGCGGTCATATAACTTTAGATACGAATCTGGCCATATAGATCGGCATGTAGGTGAGGATGCCCCGGGCTTCTCTCCCTGGGGCAGTCCTAATTCATACCATAAAAAAAGTCCACTGGGTCATATAGTTTGGCATGTAGGCCAGGTCACCTTGGGCTTCTCTAGCTGGGGCAGCCTTATTCCACATCAGTCAGTCCGTCAATTCTCCTTGCTTAGCCTCTTGATTTTTCCCTTGGTGTCCACCTTGTCCCAGCTCAAACATGTGCGTGCACACTCACACATATAGGATCACCAAATTTGATTGAAGTTATCACATCTTTTCTGATCGCTCCTTGGCCAGGGTGTCTACCCTTGTTCAGGCATCATCTCTTATGGGAGGTTGTTATGGATAACCTTCTTGTATGGCCTTCCCCCCACACCCTAGCCTCTGCCTGCTGTGATGCAGTCTGTATGATGCCAGCCAGAGTCTCTGAGTCAAATCCCATCAGGCCGTTACTTCAAAGCCACAGCTGGCTCTCAGTGTTTGTTCAGACTCCACACCATGGCCTCATATGCAGATTCTTCCCAGAACTCTCCTCCCACCACTTATCCTAGGACTCCAGGCATTCTAGCACCAGCCTTCAAAGAGGCCACACTCTTTCATGCCTCAGGTCTTTTTTGCCTTTGTCTGTGCTATTTCATGTTCACTCACCTTCTGGCAAACTCAGCACTCCTTCCCAGCCCAGATATGATCATCTCTTGTGAAGCTTTTTGTTCCCCAACACACACCCCAGCCTCATGATGTGTGCTGTGTGCTCCATGATGTTGCGAACTACCCTGGGTGGTGTTTCATTTCTCTACTACTCTATTTCCCAGTCAGTAGGGTTCTGTGTGTGCAGAGAGGAAATGTGGGTTGTCTCTTTGATCCTCAGGCTCACCCTAGTGTGTCACATCTCAGGAGCTCAGGGAAGATATGTGGAGGGCATGACCGAAGTCTGACTGCGCTTCTTTAAAAAGTCATTGTGCTAAGTATGAAATTTGTGGGGTAACAGAACAGGGGTACCCCCGGTGGCGTGGATTGGGGTGCCAGTGGACGATGGCAGGGTGAGGTATCCATTGGGAGATGTGAGGTATTTGTGATTGAGAGAAGTGGAGTGTCTGTGGGTGATAGTGGGTTCTATAGCTGTGGGGCTGGGAGTGTCAGTGGGTAACAGTGGGGTAGGGCATTCATGGGTAATGGTGAGGTGCCCATGATTGGAGTGTGGAAGCATCTGTGGCTAAAGGGAGGGGTAAGATGTGTTGGGCATACCTAGAGAACATAGGATTCTCCTGAGAGACTACCTCCTGCTTTCTTCTGGGGCTCTGAGCCTAGTTTGTCTGAGTGAGAAGTGTGGTTGCGTGGCTGAGTAAAAGGATCCTGCTGACACATTTTTTGTCCTTCTAGGTTGTTCTTTGTGGGGTCTCGTGAGGGCCATCTTCCGGACCTTCTGTCTATGATCCACATTGAGCGTTTTACACCCATCCCTGCTTTATTGTTCAATGTAAGCTCTGCTGGGGGAGTATGGGAATTGGACACATCTGTGTGTTACTCCTCCTGCTGACTTTATGAGAAGACTGTTGGGTGGGAGGAATACTAGTTTCTTGAGATGCTTCCTGAGCTCCTTAGTGTTTCTTCCTTTTTCTTAAAATTATTTTAAAATATGAAAGTAAAACATGGTCATATTAGAGAAGGCCGACACTACAAAAGCATAGCAAAAATGAATTTGTAAGATTTATCTTTCTTTTCTCTATGTCAGTAGCTTCTTCTCTTTCTTCTAGCTCTTTTTTTGTCTTTTTGCTGAGGAAGATTTGCCCTGTGCTAACATCTTTGCCAGTCTTCCTCTGTTTTGAAAGTGGGTTGCTGTCACAGCATGGGCGCTGACGAGTGGTGTAGGTCTGTGCCCAGGAACCGAAACCTAGCTGCCAAAGCAGAGTGTGCCAAACTTAACCACTAGGCCACAGGGCTGGCACATAGCTCTTTTTTTTTTTTTAAGATTGGCACCTGAGCTAACAACTCCTGCCAATCTTCTTTTTTTTTTTCTGCTTTTTCTCCCCAAATCCACCCAGTACATAGTTGTGCATTTTAGTTGTAGGTCCTTCTAGTTGTGGCATGTAGGATGCCACCTCTCTGTGGCTTGACGAGCAGTGCCATGTCTACGCCCAGGATCCAAACCAGCGAAACCCTGGGCCACCAAAGCAGAGTGTGCAAACTTAACCACGTGGCCATGGGGCCAGCCCCAGCTCTTTTTTTTTAATTAAATAATTTTTAGAAAAGTCAGGTCAGTTGTACACCAACTACCCTAGGAGCTTCTATTCAAATCATAGATATCATAGATTTATATATAGTGAATTGCAGTAAAATGTTTTTATTTTATTTATTTATTTATTTATTTGAGAAAGATTAGCCCTGAGCTAAAATCTGCTGCCAATCTTCCTCTACTTTATATGTGGGGCGCCTGCCACAGCATGGCTTGCCAAGTGGGGCCATGTCCGCACCCAGGATCCGAACCAGCGAACCCCGGGCCACCAAAGTGGAATGGGCGCACTTAACCACTGCACCACCAGGCTGGCCCCAGTAAAATGTTTTATTCCAACAAAATCAGTAAATTATGAAAGTATTCTGACAGATGGAAAGAGTCCTGGAGAAGGACCTTCATTTTCTAATTTGCACTAAGGTATTATATATATAAAGGCTAACAGGGATCCTGAGAAAGGCCTTACTCCAGGATTGGAAAAACAGCTCATTTTTCTTGTCATTTAGTTCTTTTATGGTTTCATTACTTACGTTTAAATTTTGCATTCATCTGGAATTTATATTTTGTGGTATAGAGTGTGGTGGGGATTCACTTAATTTTTTTCTCAAATGGCTAGCCAGCTAGATCAGTATCATTTATTGAATAATCCATTTTTACACAGTTTTCAAATTGTTATAATATAAAAGTAATAATGGCTAATTTTTTAGAGTGCTTCAATGTGCCAAGTAAAATTATATGCCCCTTAAATGTATCATCATCTTAACTAATCCTCCCCGTTAGCACCAAGCTTCATTATTTAGCTTTATATTGACTATCTGAAAACTAAAGAGGGACTGAGGGTACTTCTTTAGTTTTCTCCCCCTAGAATTTTCCTGGTAATTCTCAAGTTTATTTGTCTTGATGAGCTCTGGTATCATTTTGACAAAATAATAAAAAATCCTCTTGATATTTTGATTGGTATAGCATTGAATTTATAAATTTAGGGGAGATCTGTCATCTTGTCTTTTAATTAATTATCTTCCACTCCACTTTTCTCCTCTCAAATACAGGGTCCCCCTTCTCTCCCGAGAATGAACTCTTTTAATTTTAAATCCTTTGTTGATAATCTGGGTGAAAAGATAGGTAGGAGGAACTCCATATTCTTGAAGTTTAAGCAAATCTGACCTTGTCCCAGGACTCTTGTCCCTTACCTCTGTCTTCTGGGTTCCAAGGGGCAAATTCAGCCATACCTCTCTCCCTAGGGGTATGGATCCATTTTGCTAATCTGCATTTCTAAGGCCCTAGGACAGTGAGATAGTTCTGGAGGCATTACCCCCATTTGTCTGCCAGGTAGTTGGGACCCATGAGTAAGGGTCTTCTGGCCTCCCAAGGGCACAGTGTGATTCATGTTGAGGTTGGTGTGTTGAAGTGAGGAGGGCCTTACTGTCTGCCATCAGAAAGGGAAAGGAGTCTGGTTTGTTGCTGAAGTGCTGGCAAAAAGAAGGGAGGCATTGAGTGTAGGAAAGGCCCCCAACAGAAGAGGGAGAGATGCCACTTTGAAGATTAATGCAGAGAATGGACCTACCTGATGCCAAAGGGTCGCTGAAAAGAACTGGAGGTAATCTGGTGAAGCTAAATCAGCAGTCAGCAGATCTGGTGCTGACTGCTGGATGGTGGAGTCTCCTGAGGTGGCCTGGTGGTGACAAGGCTGTCCCATCCCTCCCCCCCTCCCCCCCACCACTTCCAGTGCACCATGACACTCATCTACCTCACTGTGGAGGATGTTTTCCTGCTCATCAACTACTTCAGCTTCAGCTACTGGTTCTTTGTGGGCCTGTCTATTGCTGGACAGCTCTATCTTCGCTGGAAGGAGCCCAAGCGGCCCCGGCCTCTCAAGGTCAGTGACTCTGGGCTGACGAGGAGGGGTGGGCCCTCTCCCCAAGGTGCCTTCTTGCCCATACCTGGCTCCCCCATCCCACTTTACCTGATTTCTCACCTCCCTCCATTTCAGCTGAGCCTGTTTTTTCCCATCGTTTTCTGCATATGCTCCTTGTTTCTGGTGATTGTGCCCCTCTTCAGTGATACCATCAATTCTGTCATTGGCATCGGGATCGCCCTCTCTGGGGTCCCCGTCTACTTCCTGGGTGTTTACCTGCCAGTCTCCCGGAGGCCACTCTTTATTCGGAATGTCCTGGGTGAGCTTTTCTTTGCCCATCACTCACTGGCCGTGTGTGTGTGTGTGTGTACGTACACAGATGTGTGCAGAGGTGCTGGTGATGGATAACAGCTTCCCACATACCAGTGATGTGCTGGAGGCTGTGAGACCTGGCTGCCCAGCATGACTTCTTCCCTTTTGATCTTGACATGATCACTTTAGATCTAACTTTAGAGTCCTATTTTGGGGTTAAAACACTACCTCCTGAAAGTGCAATCCACGTGGGAAGACGAGGAGTGACGCATCAGACTCGCTGGCTGGGCATGGGTTGGAGGACAGTGAGGCTTGTTGGGGGTGAGGGGCAAAGCTTGGCACAGGGTACCCAAGGGACACTTAGGGAGAGAGCTACTGATGTGATGCTTTAATCAGGCTTGTGGTGTTCAGATTGGGGTTGCAGCTAAATGTCAGTCTGCTAAATCCTGTTCTTTTCTCTTTTCATTCAGCTGCTATCACCAAAGTCACACAGCAGCTTTGCTTTTGTGTCCTGACTGAGCTGGACGTTGCTGAAGAGAACAAGGTTGAGAGAAAAACTGACTAGAGGCCAGAGGTGATGTACCTGAGGCCTGGAAGGTTGGCTACCTGTGGCCACCGCCACCAAAGTCCAGATGACAAGACTGTATGGGCCCAACCCTCTTGTACTAAAGGAGCCTTTTGGCCCACATTATGTAAGGGGGCTCAGGGCTGATGGCCTGCTCAGGTAGTTACTCTCACTGGTAAGCTATGGGAGGAGACTCAGGGTCTCGGAGCAGCCTGAAGGTGGGGAACTTCAAAAAGTGATGGTGGGGAGGGCTCCGGGAGCAGGGGAATGGTTGTTCTGGGTGGATACATGCAGCCCTTACAAACACTAAGTTGGTGAGTTTCACTGTGGGGAGGGGAAGTGCTAGGTTAATAGCTGTGGCTGATGGTTTCTGAATTTGATATTTGAGGTTTGAACCAGGAGTCTCTACAGAGGGGCTGCTGTATGGGATGTTTTCCCCTGACCAGGTCCAAGCACCTGACTTGAGAGGCCTGGAATGCTACCATTTATTTCTCTGGCTCAAAATCCTTCCCTGGGGAGAGGGCTGTATTCCATTACTTACTGACATTATTTAATCCAGAACACCAGTTCTATCAAAGCATTGATGTTCATTTATCTACAAGATGCAGTAGGCTGATTGTGTTTAAAAATTCAAAGTACCCCAAACCAAGTCCCTCTGCCCTTAGAGGTGGTGGTGGGTCAGACTCTGACCACAAATTTTACTCAGTTTTAGCACAATCTTCTGTTGAATCTTACCTGCAAAGGTGAACTTTAAGACTTTTTTACTCATGTACTGGTTATACTTTAGTATATAGATAGGTCACATGTTATAAGCATCTGGCTCAAGTTCACCAAGGATAAATGAACAAATTGGAGTCAGAAGTCTGGTAATACTGCTATTTTGAAGGATAATCCTTTATTTGAGACCTTAGGTTTTTGTTCTAGTTGATAGAAAGTAAATCTCCAGGTTTCTGGTATGAACTTTAAGAGGATAGAAACTGTTGTAGAATTCAGGTGGATCACCTGAAGTCTTTCAGCTGTCCATGGCTTAGAGAACACCTCTTGGACCTAGGCCACCAAATAGCTTGTTCCTCTCTGTAAGGGCTGGTGTGAGGGACTGCTGTGCAGACCCACGCGAGCTCACCTTGGTGCTAGAAGTGGTCATTTTCTTTTTCTGAAAACCTTACACCAGGCTGCATCCTCCTCCTCTTCTGTCCCTGACACCAGGCTGTTTACACTGAGCCGCCTTGGTGTGGATCATCGGATAGTGCACTTCTCTCCTGCCTGCCTCCCCTTGCCCGAGGTCTGGTGGGGCCGCAATCTCAGGAAGAGCTTGGTACTTGTGGGGACTTCTATTTTCTCCCTGTGGAGATCAGTGAAGACTCTGGGAAAACAGCTACTTCAACCTCAATCTGGCTCCTCAACAGACTGCATGATTGGAAGCAGCTAATCTGGTGCTCAGGCTGTGCTTTAGCATCCAGCTCAGACAAGACAGTAGGTTTGGCGTAATGGATGTTCCTTTATGGGCAGCATGGCTGCACTGGATTGTACAACTGTCCTGGGATGCCCCCGGACACTGTCATCCAGGACCCAGAAGAATCTGCTGGCTTGGCACGCCCAATGGGCTTCTTGTCCTTAGGTTTTGGATTGGTCAATGATAAAGACAAGAACTCAGGCAATTTCCCTTCTGACCATTCTTTTCAACCAAACTGGCCCCAGTCACAGACAAGGGAGTAACCTTGGTCATACTTGCTCAATAAAGACAATTTAGGGGAGCACGATAATTGCTTTTGGTTCAGGGCATGCATCTGTGAGAACATGGGGGGACATTCCTACTGTCATGGGTTAGGGATTTGCACAGCAAATTCCTGCCTGACAACAGGGAGTCTTGTGCAAAGGCTGACTTGCCTAGACTATGTAAACATGACTTCTATCTGAGCCAAGCTGGCATCTATCCCAGGGATCCTCTGGAACTAATCCTTTAAGCAGAGTGTGCTTATCTTGAGGATCCCTGACTGAGGCTTTAGCTTTTTCCACTGAAGTAAATGACCAATAAATCCCAGGAACTTGCTGCCCTCCAGTGGCTTCTTGGGGAAGCAAGGGCCTCACACCCCAGGTGCCCTAGTACTTGCTTAGTGAGCCATGTCATCCTCCTGTCATTACTGGATGGTGACAGCGTTCTTCCCCTCTGTACTGGATGCAGACTTCTCCCAGGAAGCCTTCTGTGGGAAAGAAGCCACAGACTCCCTACAGCACTCAAGCTTCATGGTGGAATTAATTTCCACAAGGTCTTTGTTGTTCGTCTCCTTCAATCCTTCTCCTAGTGCGCTAATCCCTTTTGCAGTGAGTACAGTTTGTCAAGTTGTCAGCCCTTTAATGTTGGCATACCTTAATGAGTACATAAACAGCAGTGAGCACATTATAATGGCACAGAGTGGTTTTTAATCCTTGTTTCTGTGCCTACAGGAGACTAAGATGACTAGTATTAGACATGTAAGTTGCTGCCTGTTACTTGCAACACTGTATTGTACCTTTGTGGATAGTCAGGGTGGGAAACCAGTTATTGGTGTAGCTGTAATAGTAGGGCCTGAGTACACATAGACACAGAATTTAGTCACTTTGTCAGGTTTAACTCCACGTAGATAGGAACTAATGTAGGTAAAGACTTACAAAATGAACATAAAGTGAAAGAATGGGTGGAGACAGGATGGAAAAGTAGAGATGCTTATGAAATCTTAAAAGAGGTGGAAAGACATATCCCTGTGTAATTCACCTGCCCACATGATAGCGAGCGTGCCACAGGACAAGAGGGCACATCCTGAATCAAAGGCTTTGTGTGTTGTTTCCCTAGACCTGCACTGTCCAGTACAGGAGCTACTAGCCAAACAGAGCTAGTTAAGTTAAAATTAAAAATTCAGTTCCTCAGTTGCACTAATCACATTTTAAGTGCTCATCAGCCACATGTGGCTAGTGGCTACTACTGCACAGTGCAGATATAGAACATATTCATCTTTGCAGAAAGTTCTATTGGCCAGTGTTACATTAAAAGAATCAATACCAACTCTGTCAGAGTTAAGGCATCTGAGGTTTGGAAAGGAATAGGGACAGAGTTTGCTTACAAGAGATACAAGTTATGCTAACAAAATTGGTCCTGTTGATAGCAGTTTATTTTTGGTGAGTTCTGTGAATAAACATTTCCTAATGGAAAGCTAAGCTCAGGATGTGCTTGCCTTAGGTCCTTAGTGTCTAAGGTCAATTCTGAAACTTCTGTCTCATTAACCCTCCTTTTTCGTGGGGGGAGTGGAGGGAGTAGAGGGAGTACAGCGGGGAAACACCTAAGATATTCAGATTTAAAAGGTTTCAAAGGAATTACTTGCTCGCATATTTAAAGTTAGTTTTTACTAAACACAGAGTATTACATTCATACATACTCTGTTCCTTGGCACCACTGCCAAAGGAAGACAGCAATCTTTACAACCATTATTAGAGTCAGGGAGCAGGGAGGTAGAGACAGCTGTTAATTAAAACCTCTCACAGCTGAGGCAGATTCTACTTCCTTCCCTAATTGCCATTACTATCCAGTCTGTGCTGCTACAAGGGACCCACTACAGCCCTTCTAGATTCCCTTTATCAAAAGAAACAGGCTTTTACTGGAGCCAGGTGGCCTGCTGGTATCAGAAAGCTGAGTCTTAGTGCTGATGAAACAGGAGCCTCTCCTCCACTTACTGGCTTCAGTGTAGGAGACTGGGAAAATGCCCGGGCCAGGAAGCTTCATTTTTACACTTTTTTTCCAGACTGTAAGATCACTTTTGATTGAAGCAAAGGGGCCCTAATGTTAGTGGAAAAGACACACTCCATTAGCACCAGTTTTCACTGGTAGGATAGTGCTGTTAGACATGCTTTTTCCTTCCATATGTTAAGCTAGGAAACCCGAGTGGATGTTATCAGGGCAGCTGGTACTGTAGTCTTAGAGCCCTCAGGGGCCTGAAATAGAACCTCATAGGTATCACAGGAGCATCAGTCTGAATCCAGGTCATATGGGTTGTCGTAGCCAAACTCCTTCTGCACATCCAAAGGGTATTTGCGCCACATCTGTGGTCTGCTGCTGCCGCTTTCCTCTTCACTGAGGCTGCTGTATTCATCAGAGCCTAGAATGAGATAACAGGCATGGGCTCTAATTGTATGATTTCCTAGGTGACCAAGAAAGCCCCTTCCCTTCTCAAAAAGGTCTGTTTTCTTTGTTTCCCATTATAGAATACTTGCTCAATAAAGAGAATTTAGAACAATTTTTTAAAAGTCATATTCTTACTATCTAAACCAACATTGAAGTATCTTGTCATTTTTAAGTATAGGATTTTTTTTGCTATAATAGTTATATCATATTGCAAATATAATTTTGTACCTTGCCCCTTTCCTTTTAGCATATTATAGGCACTATCACGACAGAATATTCCATAGTTTAATGTTCCTCCGTTATCAGACACCAAGAAATTCTTTTTGTTGGCACTTAGAACATCATCACCAAAGGAACTGTGTTGCCTGAGTATCCTTCCTTCCTCTTCCCCCCAGATGCCATGTCTGTGTTGTGTCTTTCTCAAACAGTTGTAAATGCAGCAGCATCTTAAGAGGTTAGATAACTGATTTGTGAAAACCCTGGGCCTACTCCTGGCAAACCTCTCCAATACTTTCGCTGAGGCAGGGAAAGGGACGAAGAGCTAGATGTTTCACTTAATCCCAGCCACTCCAAACTGTTGCAATATTTTCCCATTTTCTGGAGAGAAAATGAAGCTCAGTGAGATGAAGTGACTTGCCCAAGACCCACAGCTAGGCAATGACAGAACTAAGGATTTGAGCCCAGGCCTGACTGACATTACACCCTCTGCAGCCCCCCTGGAAACACTAGTCCTTGGGTCTCCTACAGCTCCAACAGCTTGTGGTTGAGCTGTTGCAGTTCAATGGCAGAGAAGGAAAGCCAGTTAAGATGTACCTGTCAACTGTACTCATACCTCAGTGTTGGGTCTCACCAGTCCCTCCCCATTCAGAGCTGCCACCCACCTACCTCTGGACTCTTCATCTCCATCACTGTTCTCCTCCTCCTCCTCCTCCTCTGGGTACTCATTGCGCCAGTTATTCTCACTGTTCTCGTCATCTTCATCTTCATAAATGTCCTCTGGTTGTTGGTCATCATTCACCTGCACATCTCAACACAAACATGAGTATAAGTCAAAACCTCTAAGATTATGCTCTGGCAGAAGCTATTAGCAGACTAACTTGGAGCTATCATTTAAGGGTCATGTTAGTCTGACTCTGTCTACAAAAGACTGTAGCAACCTTAGGCTACAAGAAGGAGACAGCAGCCCTATTCCATTCAGAGTCCAGCTCCAGACACCACATTCCTGGTGGGACAGACTGAATTCCACCAGAAGGGAATGCACCAGGGTGGGGAGGGGAGACAGCTTTGAGCAGGTGATGGCAGTGATCTTCAAACTCCCAAAGGGCAGCCAGGTGGGAGAGGGATTATAGAGATTATGGGTGATACCAAAGGTCAGAACCAAAATCTAAGTGTGAGGGGTACAGGAAAGCAAGCTATGCAATAATCCAAGGTGGGTGCCTAACTGTGAAACTTTGTGCAGGTGTGGGATAAGGCATTCCTTTCATAATAAAAGTATGACAAGTACCACCTTAACCTTTCTCATTAATCGTTTTAGAATTTAATGATGATGATGTCAGGATGTTAGCTTTGTTAACCCACCGTTTTCCCCCTTTTAAGATATAACTTTAAAAAAGCAGGGCCAGCCCAGGGGTGTAGTGGTTAAGTTCAGCATGTTCCACTTTGGCACCCCAGGTTCGTGGGTTCAGATCCTGGGCGCTGACCTATACCACTCATCAAGCCATGCTGTGGCAGCAATCCACATATAAAATAGAGGAAGACTGGCATAGATGTTAGCTCAGGGCAAATCTTCCTCAAGCAAAAAGAAGATTGACAAAGGATGTTTGCTCATGGCCAATCTTCCTCACCAAAAGAAGAAAAAACAAAGGCAAAAGCTTTTGTTCTCATTCATGTTAGAATTTCTGGTTTTGTCTATTTTATTATAAGCCCCTATACCTTTTCCCCTGAGAGTGGGTAGGTATAAACAATAAAGATGATGTTGCAAACTTTGTAGAAGATTCATTAAGAGCAAAAATTATCAATATAGATGGTCTTTCCCCAAAACTCCTTGCACTAAACCCAGGTTCCTAGAAGGCATTTAGAATAAATTTTTCCTTTTAAGCAAGGATAAGAACAATGTTGATCAAGATTGGAAACCAGGGGCCGGCCCAGTGGTGCAGCGGCTAAGTGCACACATTCCGCTTCGGCGGCCCGGGGTTCACTGGTTCGGATCCCGGGTGCGGATGTGGCACCGCTTGGCAAGCCATGCTGTGGTAGGTGTCCCACGTATAAAGTAGAGGAAGATGGGCACGGCTGTAAGCTCAGGGCCCATCTTCCTCAGCAAAAAGAGGAGGATTGGCAGGAGATGTTAGCTCAGGGCTAATCTTCCTAAAAAAAAGAAAAAAGATTGGAAACCAGAGAGGCAAAGCACCCTGACTAGAGACTTGCTTAAGCTGCCTCATACTTCTCACCCTCATGGATTCCCTTACCAGCTCCCACTCTTGGCTGTAGGGCTGCACAGAGAGGATGTTCTCAATCCATCCTGGAGTGGCCATTTCCAAGTAGTAAATGTCATACACATAGTCGTCCTTCTGTTCCTCCTGGTGCCCGACTCCTGGTCCATCTTCAGATATGGTCAACCGCTCACGAATCAACTCTACAGAATTGCAGAGGATCACATCTGGATCAGATGTCTGTAAAGAAAACATGATACATGTTTGACCTAAAACACGGCTGTTCCAAGAGGAAGAACCTAACAGCTGGGTAAAGGAAGCCCCCCTACAATTCTCTATGTTGGATTTAAGATTCTTATCCCTATGGCCTACTAATCTCTTTGTAATTAGCTATGAAATTTTAAAAATCAAATATCTCTAAAAAATTAATGTGTAGTACTTCTTGTGAGATAGAAACTTACAAGATAGCCTCCTGCTCTTTTGTGCTTGGCTGTCACAAGAAAGCACAAGTGAAGACTGGCCTGAGGAGAGGGGAGGCCAGCAGAGCTGGCTAGTCTTGCCCCCTTGCCTTCTCTGAGCTCCTCTGGTATGATGTTCTCCCCTTGGGGATCTGCAAGCCCAGAGCAGTACCTCTATGGCTGACTCCCAAGCCATCACCCACTTCTTAGCTTGCCCACACTGACATCTTGCTTTTAGTCACAAATAGGAGTAGACTCCCCTACAATCTTCTTCCTGCTAGAAAGAACAGCTCAAGATGGACTGCGCTCAAACAGAACTGACCTAGGTTAAGATGCACTCCAGTGCTAACAGGCTGTGTTAGCCAGGGTAGCACAGGCCATTTGGAAACCAGGGGGACATGCTGCAAATGACCCCTCTCTACAGCTTCATCACAGGAGGTTCTGCAGCTCAAACCAGATACCATACTAGGGGCATCCCATGGCCAAGGCAGACAAGGGCAGACCAATGCTCTCTATCACTTACAGGCTAAAGGGAATTAATTCTTTGCTCTGAACTCAAAAGGAACTAGAGACGTCAGTTTTTGTGCAGACCCCTGACCAACCTCAAGGCTGTTTACAAGGAAAGTTCTGGCTCTAACTCACACGTCCCCAGACCTTAGTCCAGCAAATTATGCAGCCATTGAAATATGTACAAAGACTAGCAAACAGAAAAATGCCAGACAGAATTTTTTACTCAGAAGACAACAAACCAATTTTACTCCATTTACCTTTGTAATAGGGATAAAATGGGTACTTTCCCTTCTTTACTTTTTACTTTTCCATATTTTTTCATATCTCTGATAATGAACATATATTATTTTCATGAAAGAAAAATTATTTTTAAGTCTAGTCTATGTGTATGTTTACCCATATTTTCAACTATACTACATATAACATTTTCTACTGTTAAACACATATAAGTACTTTCCCATCTTGCCAGTCTTCATGGTTATCTAAAAATTTAATAGTCCCGGCAGTCGTGTATGTCAAGTTCACAGATCTAATTTTTTGTCTCTATATACAACATTGCAATGAATGTGTAGTTTCTTGCATTTGAAAAATGAGGATAAAAGTACTTACCTCATAGGGTTTTTGTAAGGATTAAGTGAGTTAAATTAAGAGAATAACAAGTCTTAGCACAGTACTTGATGCATAGTAGTTACTTACTAAACCAACAGCTTTTATTACTATCATAGCTGTTTGCTTCTCTTGAATTATTTCCCTAGGATAAATCCTGGGGAGGAGATTACTAGATAAAATGAACTGAACCTTTTCACTTTTTTTTTTTTTAAAGTTTTTTTTATTTTTTCCTTTTTCTCCCCAAAGCCCCCCGGTACATAGTTGTATATTCTTTGCTGTGGGTCCTTCCAGTTGTGGCATGTGGGACTCTGCCTCAGCGTGGTTTGATGAGCAGTGCCATGTCCGCGCCCAGGACCCGAACCAACGAAACACTGGGCCGCCTGTAGCGGAGAGCGCGAACTTAACCACTCGGCCATGGGGCCAGCCCCATGAACCTTTTCACTTTTTAAGATTTCCTATTAAGTAGTACTTCATTTGTTTGAAAGTCACATGGCATCAATTTAAGGAGAAAACCATTGTAATATGGCATAGAGGTGCTGTCACTAATTTTTAAATTTCTTCAGATTTTCAGATGGCTTTAGAGTCTGAACAATAAAAATAAATTTAAATTGTTTTAAAATAGGCCACAAGCTATTTTTAGGATTCCACATATGTAAAGCCATGCTGTTTCTAAAACGTTTCCATCAATTTTAAGCACTACAATTGTGTACATTTTGATCACATCCTTGCCAGTAGTGCTATCAACAACCTTTCCCCTGCTAGTCTAGTATGCATATAAACCTGAAGTTTGCTTTCAACCTAAATTCATGTTTTTTAAAAAAATAATTGCTCTGTGCAAACGTTTTTGATGTGTATACATTTTGTATTGTGGTGGTGGAAAAAATCTGTGTTCACATCTTTCATCAGTTTATCTACTAGTTTTTCTTACAAAATTGAATGAGCTATTTAATTGACTCAATTCCACTGAACATCGGTTTACTTTTAAAAATTATTTGATTTGTAACTCATCAATCAGTCTGGAATTAGTTCTGGTAAAAGATGTGGCTATAGACATCATGCCAAATTGCTATCCAGGTATACTAGCACCATGATTAAATATTTTTTTACTTGATATATTTTGGATTAAAATTTTTACTTTTTTTTTTTTTAAAGATATTTAATTTTTTCTTTTCCTCCCCAAAGCCCCCCGGTACATAGTTGTGTACCTTTAGCTGTGTGTCCCTCTAGTTGTGGCACGTGGGATGCCGCCTCAGCATGGCTCCATGAAGGGTGCCATGTCCGTGCCCAGGATTCGAACCGGTGAAACCCTGGGCTGTCCAAAGTGGAGGGTGTGAACTTAACCACTCGGCCACGGGGCCAGCCCCAAAATTTTTACTTTTTAATCTTCAAAAACTAGTAGAAGGAATGAACTTTTTCTTTAATGTTTATCAAGAGGGAGCATACCATGGGCTGAGAATTTTCTATTTCTATAGTCTTACTGCACGTAGACTTTGTTTTTCAGAAGTGAGATACAAAGCAAATTTAGTTAACTGTAATGTAGTGGAAAGAACACTGGATTAAACATGAGAAGATTTGCATTGTAGACCTAAATCTGCCTTGAATTTGATATGTTAGCCAGGACTAGTCCTTTAACTTCCCTTTGATGAGTTTTCCCATCTGCTCTATCTTTACCTTGCTCAAAACCCTCCAGTTACTTCCCATCTCAGGATGGAAGGCAACATTTCCTTAGAAGTACCTACAGGATCTAACAGGCATCTTCCCCCTAAATTCCTTACTATTCTCCCCCAGCTCACTGGGCTCCAGGCACAATGATCTTGAAAACACCAAACAACTTCAGGGCATTTCCACTTGCAGGTACTCAGCCTGGAATGCCTCTCCCCAAGATAGCCACAATGCCCTGCCATTCACCTCCTTCAGGTCTTCACTCAAACGTCATTTTCTCAGCGAGACCGTCTCTGAAATGGAACCACTCATTTCCTTTTTTTCCCCCCTGACAGTCTATATCACCATCTAACACTGAATTTACTTGTTCACTGTTTACTCTACCTGATTGTTAGTTCCTCACTGCTATAGCCACAGAACCTAAGGACAATATAGTGGGCGCTCAGTACATACTTATTGAATACGTAACCTAACCTGTAAAACGAGGTTATTGCACCGGATCATCCATTGACTCATCCATCAATAAGGTGAAGCCGGTTGCATCCTCTTAACTGTGTGTTGACTGAGCGCCCAGACTCTTGGCACTATCGGTCCAAAGCCCAGCGTTTGCCTCCGCGTGTGTACTCACTTTGCAGGAGTCCGCGGCGGCGGCCTCTAGGTCTCCTTCCTCGTGGACCAGGTCCAACAGCTGAAAGCCTGCGTCCTCGGCGGCTTCTGGGTTTCCTGGCGCGTCCTCGGACTCTAGGCCACCCGAGGGAATCCCTGAGGATCGGCGGCTAGAGACCACCCTGTAGCGGCCCTCCCGACGGATCTCCCGAGCCGATGCGCGGAGGTCGCGGCGGACACGCTGCTGGCTGCCCTGGGACGGGCGCAGGGCGGCCCGCACGAGCGGCTTGACTGGCTCCTCCTGGGGGGCAGTAGAGGAGGAGAACCAGCGTAAGCAGGGGTTCGTGAAGGGATTAGGGATACACTGTCAGTCCGGATGGGCCCCGAGATCCCCCTTCACGGCGGCTCCATCCCCTCCCAATACCTGGGAGCGCACGGTGGCCACCAACTGGAAGACATTCTTTTCTGCCGCTCTCTGTAGACCTTCCGGGGGCGTCTTTTGGGCCGCCGACTCGAGTGCGCCGCTCCGGAGGCGTTTACAGGCGAGGACAAGAGCCTCGGCGGGCTCCGCACTGCGCTTCCGCTTCACGCGGAGCACAGCTGTCCTGCCGGCCTCCATAGCGGCTGTCGCGGAGCACTATGGGAAGTCGTGGGGTGCGACGGGAGAGCCTTCAAATTCCGCTTCCGGGCCCTGCCCCCGGCACGCTCGGCGCGTGTTGGGAGTCCCGCCCTCGGACGTTGGCTGCAGCAAGACGGCGGTGGAGGCGGAAGTAAACGGAGAGGTTCCAGTGGAGGGTGAGACGCTGGGTGGGTTGGGAAGGTGGGATCGCGGTTGGAGCCCCGGGTGCAGCCAGCATCCTGTCCTCAGCTCCAGAGCTCTTGCGTGGGCGTACTCGGACCCCGGGGTACACATCTCTTCGGGATTCTCAGGGACCGTTCTAGAATCCGCGTGGGACGGATTGGAGCGCCTGGGCCGGCGTGAGAGCGTAGTTCTAGGCGGGCCTCGGCTCTGGCGTTCTGTCGGGTGATTGCCGCTTACTGAACCCGGGGCTGAGCTCCTCTGCGGGGCCTTGATCGTAGTACCTGGCGCCTCTCCTCTGCAACAGAGACCAAGAACCGCAATCATAGGGAGCTCCAACCATCACTTCTCTAACTGGGCCACTGTTCTCTGATTCAGGGAACTGCTGATGGGCTCGCCTTTCCCGGTCTCTGTGTCTGAGTAGTTGGAAACCAGTCTTCACCACACGCTAGCTAGAGTGGCCCTGTAAAAGGATACACTGGACATGGATATTCTTCTACTTAAAACCCTTGAGTGTCTAGAACAAAATCCAAACACCTTTCCGAAGCTGACATGGCCCAGTGTGACTTGCAGAAGCCCACCCTTAATCTTTTATTGTTTCTTCTCCTCAAAGTGCTTCCGTCAGTCAGGTTCTTGTCAGTTTTTGCCTATGCACCTATTTCTTCCCCATCTTAGGGCCTTTTCTTGGAAAACCTGGGGTAAGGATTCCTGAAATGTAAGCGCTACTCTTTCCCAACTTTTAACTTGGCTTATCTTGCTGGTCTCAAATGCCACCTTCCTCAGAGAGTGTCTCTATAACCTTGTTATTCTCTTTCATGGCACCGGGTGTAGTATTCCCTTTCTTGTGCTCACATAGTCTGTAATTGTTTATATTTAGTCTCTCTCCACCGTTAGAGTAATCTTTTGGAGGACAAGGAACTCTTCTATCTTATTTATGATAGTCCTCCAGTCCCTAACATAGTGCCTGACTTATTGAAGGTACTTAGTAAATTTTGAAATGAATGAACCAAACATCTGTTCTGGAATCTGACTAGTAATGCAATTAGAGCTTGTTGGCATGGTGGTTTCCATTCTTTCCTTGTAAGTAACCACATGTGTTTGTAGCTCTTCGAAAATGAGGAGTGGGTCAGAGTATCTCCTGAATCTGGAATGCGGGCTCCTCTTGGGAGAGGACAAATCATGATAATAGATTAGGGTATTTATCCAGGAAGATGTGTAGTGCTCACCCAGAGAGATTACAGGATGTGGTTCTGGTCCTCAAGCATTTATTTAGATTTATGTAAAACCAGTGACTTCTCCACGGTTCTGTAAATGCACTGTGGTCCTCCTTATAGGCTCAGCAACATCACAGAGAAAAAGGGAATTCCACAGATTAAAGTTCTTTACTACCTCTTAACCTTTAAATGACTTTAGAATTGATTCTACATAGAACACAGGATAAGGGTTTCAGAACTTTCCACAATATGGACCCCACCATTTTTGACTGCTTGTTCAGTTTCACTTCAACTCAAGTGATTTATTTACTGTGCATGACTGAGCCTTTCTAATCTGATGAAGTGCCCTCTTTCTCCCCATGCCCACCAAAATCCTACCCATCTTTTAAGCCTTCTCTGTCATTCAGCTAGATGTGGTCATTTCTTTCTGCTACAGCATTTGTTGGACAGTTTTCTAAAGCACTTTACAGATTCTAGTAGTTCTAGATACTCTGTCTTTTTAAAAGAAATATTGGCATATCAGATGTACAGAGCTGGTTCTAGCAATGCTTTTCAAACTAGATTGCAACCCATTGGTGAGTTGTGAAATCAATTTAGTGGATCATGGTCAGCAGTTAAAAAATAAAAATGAAATAGGATAGAATATTTCAGAGAGCCTGCCCACAGGAAGGCTAAATATTGTTTTCTGAAACTTTAAGTTAGATGTGCGTGTACATGTGCATGTATTGCATCTCAGTGTCAAGTGTATTTCTTTTCTTTTCTTGTGAGGAAGATTGGCCCTGAGCTAACATCTGTGCCTATCTTCCTGTATTTTTTTTTATTTTTTGTTTTTCCTTTTTCTCCCCAAAGTCCCTCAGTACATAGTTGTATATATTTTTTTAGTTGTGGGTCCTTCTAGTTATGGCATGTGGGATACCGCCTCAGCATGGCTTGATGAGTGGTGCCATGTCCGCTCCCAGGATCCGAACCAGGGAAATCCTGGGCCACTGAAGCAGAGCATGAGGACTTAACCAATCGGCCACGAGGGCAGCCCCCTTTCCTGTATTTTTTATGTGGGATGCCACCACAGTGTGGCTTGATAAGTGGTGCTAGGTCTACTTCCAGGATCTGAACCTGTGAACCCGGGCTGCCAAAGCAGAGTGCGTGAACTTAACGACTACACCACTGGGCCAGCCCCGTAAAGTATATTTCTTGCTGGAGTTGTCAGAAAGTTTGAGAGTCACTAGATTAAAGGATAGATATGCTGGGATTTTAGTAGAGTTTTACTGAAGAACAAATTGACTACTTTGAACCGTGCTGGTGACTGCCAGAGTCATTTCAGAAAAAATTGTTTCCCATCCTCTTGTATAAAATTCAGTGTTTACTTAGTCTAGATAATTTCAAAAGAAAGTCAATAACTCTGGCCATTAAAATGCCTTAGGAATGTGTAGGGACCTGTAGAGTAGGCCTTCTTTCTAAGGTTTCCTGAAGATAGGTTAGTGTTTAACAAGAAATGAGGAGGAGTGTGGGACACTCACTGTTTTCTGAATGGTAAGGTAAGAGGGATGGCATTGGGAGAGCTCATACCTGCTGAGAAGTACCTTCACACTTTGAGCTGTGGTGTTTCTCTATCTCTCCAAAATAGATCTCTTTGGGGAAACAGGACACACAAAACATGAATCTGGTGATGTTTTATTTATTTGAAGCAAATTTTTTTTAGACGAAGAAGGGTTTTTAAAAATTCCTTTTAAAATTAAATATTGAGTAGATAATAAATAGTCATTATAAAAAATAGTGGGGCATAAAGAATGGCAATGTCATGAACACTTGTATTCCCACCACCCAGCTTTGGAAAAAGAACAAGTGTCCTGTGCGGCCCTCCTTGATCCTATTCTTTCCCATTCCCTCTTAGAGGTAACCACTCTCCTCATTGCCTGCTATGCTTTTTAATGTGATCCCTGAAAAATATATTGTTCTGTTTTGCATAATTTTAAATTTTATATAAATGTAATCATATGTATTCTGTGATTTGCTTATTTTTCGGCTCAACATTATATTCCTGAGATTATCCACATTTGCCTATAGCAATGACGGACTTGTTTAGATGAAGATTTTCCTAGTTTCTTTGAATTGCTCTATCTTTGTATTTCTCCTTAAATTAAGTTTTTAATATCCTGAGGCAGTATTGGTGGCAGTCCTTTACCACCATCCCCATCTCTTTATTCTCTTTTCCTCACTAGTCCTTTCCTGGCTTTATTTCCTTCTTATCTGCCTTTGCCTGAGGCTGTACCCAGATGCACCTGTGAGGCTCTTGTGGCCCTGTTGGAATCACTGTGGACTGCTGAACTTTCCAAATAGCTTTATAAATTTATGTATTAGTTTTTTTTATTGCAGTAACATTGGATTATAACGTTATATAACTTTCAGGTGTACATTGTAATATGTTTCGAATTCTGTGTAGATTACATCGTGTTCACCACCCAAAAGCTAATTATAATCCATCATCACACACGATGTATTACAGTTTTTGATGTTATATGTGGAATGTAAAACCAAATAACTCTTGCTGGAAAGATTAAAATATCGATTAACAAATATTTTCAGTGGCTTTGACATTTTTATCCATTTCTTGATTTCTTTTTTCATTTGTTTTCTTATCTTTTAAAAATCGTTTTCTCTATATTCTTGGGCATTATGATGTGAATAGATTTTTGATGATCAGACCTGTCCACAAGACGTGAGCTGACAAGGTTGCTTTCCTATACTAAAACTAAGGAGCTGATTGACACCATGAGGATTTTCTGTGGGCGGGCCAATCCGACCACGGGATCCGTGGAGTGGCTGGAGGAGGATGAGCACTATGATTACCACCAGGAGATTGCAAGGTAACAAGGGTTTGTTCACAGTTGGCTGCAGTTGGGTGGGGCACTTGATGTCAAAGCAAATGCCTTGGAAACCAATCTTGCCGGAGTCCCGCCCCAGCTGAGTCCAGGTTCTTGAGGGATGGACGGCGTCGGCACAATGAGGGGAAAATAAAGAGGACGTGAGACTTGGGTTGGTGTTAGCAAGTCCAACTTTACTGTGCACAAGTGTCGTTTTTATATTTTTCAGGATTAGTACAGAAATAGCTCTACAAATATTCTCAGAGAGATAAGGAAGTAAAAAACGAGCACAAGAATATTTATTAGCATTCTATTCTATAGAGCATAAGGTTAATGGTAGTCTTCTCCGCAATTAACTAGTGTTTGTTGTCTTTAAGCTAAAAGAGATAGGTACCTAGGCATCTGTTGTAATTCATGGTAAAGTTAAGTCAAAGAGAGAAGGTCCAGGCCTCCAGACAGGACAGCAGTCCATCTGGTTACATCCTGGTGGAGCCATCCCTGCCTCCCTCAATCATTTACGCCATTAGTGTAGATGGTTAATGGGAACAAAAGGCAACTCCAGGGTATCTTATCCCCAGGGCTATCTGCATTCTCAGCGGGCAGTTTACATTTTCGCGCCCTTTAGGAGGTGAAAGCATTCCTTTGTCTTAGATTGTAGAGCTATCAGTCCCTTAAGCACACTGCTGGAGAAAATATCATTTTGTTAAGTAAAGGGCTGAAAAGCTAAGCTAAACTATACATCTTCAAGAGTAAAAAACAGAAATAAGTATAGACGTAACCTTGATAGAAAGCATGCATATAATTCAGAAAATGTCAGGGGTGTTGGTCGGCCATACTTCACCAAGGGGCATCCCTGCACCCCTCGGCCCTTCTACTCATCAATTATTTATTATTTATTGCTTTTAGGAGAAAACCTCTATAACATTTTAACAGAAAGCAGAATGTCAAGAATAATATATAGATACTTCTTGATCATCCAATTAACCAGCAAACTTAGAAGGACGATGCATATATATATATTTAGACAAAGAACTGGAGGAAGAAGGAAGCATTAACCAGATGGAGGCCACAAACCTAATTCGACATCTTATCTGGGCAGGATTCCTTTCTGCTTGTCTCAAAAGGGACTGTGTGCTCCTCCATTAATTAACTGAAAAATATCTTGAAAGTTACCTGCAGGTGGTCACATTCTCTTACTATATCTAATTTTCCCAAGAGGTAGTGCCTCCCAAGCAGCCACCCAAAGGAGTGAAAACTAGATGTTAAGAAAGGAAAAGGAATGAAGGGCAAATTAGAAGAGGCACAGGTTTCAGAACTATGTGAGGGGCCAGCTGGTTATTCTTCACCAAGGGGCGACCCTGCACCCCTCAGCGTTAATCAGCTGGACCCTGTCAAACAGCCAATAAAATGATGTAGCCACGGCTCCCGGCACAATCTGGGTGTGGAATAGGCTGTTACATAATGCTTCTGATCAGGACAGGTGATGGTCACAAGCAGATCTGCTTAACCAGGTAGGTTTGTGTGGGACTTAAGCAAAGTCATGCCTGTGTGGCAAGTCAGACGTTGTATAGCAGCCTTACCAGAAGATCTGTCTAGTGGAGCAAAGAGGACCCATGGTTCAGTAGTAGTAATTTAATCATTTACTTGTGTCGCTGAAATGGTGACACATTCATCATATGGTTAAATTCCGTTGAATGGAAAAAGTGAAAAATGCGTTTTTTTCTTGGAAGGGATGTTGAAAAGTATGTGAGTGAATTACTGTTATTTAGCAATCATTAAATGCATATGACATGCCAGCACTATGCTAGGGCTGTGAATACCAAAATGAAGAAGATAGGGTTCCCATCCTCAAGCAACGTGCAGTTTTGTGGAAGAGACAGACATATAAAAAAGTATGACGCAGGGGCTGGCCCCGTGGCCGAGTGGTTAAGTTCGCGCGCTCCGCTGCAGGCGGCCCAGTGTTTCGTTGGTTCGAATCCTGGGCGCGGACATGGCACTGCTCATCAGACCACGCTGAGGCAGCGTCCCACATGCCACAACTAGAAGAACCCACAACGAAGAATACACAACTATGTACCGGGGGGCTTTGGGGAGAAAAAGGAAAAAATAAAATCTTTAAAAAAATAAAAAAATAAAAAAAAATAAAAAAAAAGTATGACGCAGATTTCCCAAATCTAAAAGGAGGGAAATTGCTTTCTGAGCATCAGGGATTACACGTAAACTTCCTGATGGGCCAGTTTGGGAAGTGGTTAGCAGTTCAGTGTAGCTGGAGTGTGGTGCAAAAGTAGTGCTGTGGTGAGAGAGGATACGGAAGAGGGGTTGTTGCGAATGGTGGTAGCAAAATGCAGGAAGAGGAACATGAGTAGGAGCCTGGGCTCTGCCACTTCTTAACTCTGTGACGTTGGGCAAGCTATTAACTCCTCTGAGCCTCAGTATAATAGTATACATCTCATTACATCAGACCCTTATTTTAGGGTTGTTTGATGATTGAATGAAATATAAGGTCTCAAAAATAGTACTTTCTAAAGATTTTGGACATGATTTTCTGAGTGATTGAGATGTTAAACGGGAGAAAAAAGATTAGGTTGCATTTTGGAACACTCACTGAGAGCAGTGTGGAAAGTGGGTGGGAGGGATCAGAGACCCTTTGGGTGGATATTGCAACCTCAAAGCCGAGGCATTAGAAGTGGGGAGAGGAGGAGACAGTTTTGAGGGAGCTTGAGTTTAGTAACTCATTGGATGCAGTGATGGAAGGAGAGAGAAAATTCAAGAAGCACCAAGATTTCTGGTTAGAGTGAGTAGGTGGATGGACCTGTTGTTTCCTGAGATGGAGAACACAGGAGCAGTGGGTGTTGTTTGGGAGGGAAAGGTGGTGGAGATTAGGTATTGGGGTTTGGACATCCAGATAGAGATACCAATGGGCAGAAGAATGGGAATGTGGAGATTTGCAGTTGGTAGTGAGAGTTGAAACTGGGAGAGGTGGTAGGCTCTCAGAGAGGGTGTGGAATGAGAAAGGTGAATGGCTGAAGAAGGAATCCTGGAGTGGCTGTAGAGGCAGAAGAACCAGGAAGGAATGGCCAGAGAGTAGAAAAGAGGAGAGCATTTCAGGAAGAGGGAGTGTCCAGCAGCGTCAGAGAAATCCTGTATGTTAGCAGTGGGAGTGAGCTGGTGGTGCTTATGAGGAGTGATGTCAGTGGAGTGGTAGGGAGAGTGGGTGATGAGGCAGAGAAGATGGGGAGTGAAAATGCCTCTTAAAAAGTGGAGAAAGGTAGAAAGCGTCAGATTTCAACTAAACATTCATAGGTGAGTTCAGATGTAAAAACCTTGGTATGCCATAAAAGAACCCTATTCTTTTAGTGCAGTGCTCCTCAAAGTGTGGAGTATAGAATGCCTGTGTCACAGTTGCCTGGAGCATCAGTTCAAGTACAGATTTCCAGACTCCAGCCTGACCTTTTGCATCAGAGTCTCTTTCTGTGTATCCTGGGAATCTGCATTTAAAATAAGCTCTCCAGGGATTTTGATGTTGACCTGAAGCTGTATATGTGATGTGTAACATGATCAGTTTGCTAGTGCCGTGGAATTACTGTGACAGGGCTAACTACCTGAGCATTTTTAGGTCTGAGGTTCTTTGCTGAAATAAACATGTGTCTCTGAGATGTTTTCGGTAGTACTAGAGAATGACAGTTTATAACTCTATTAAAATAGTTTAAAATGGGCCTGGATGTTTGTTCCATCTGATTTAGAAATGCATTTATATATGTGAATACTCATATGTTGATGTATATATCATTATTGGCAGAGGTTTCTGACCTGTCTTTTTGGATTTTTTTAGATCATCCTATGCTGATATGCTGCATGACAAAGACAGAGTAAGTATAAAAGGAAACCATTATCGGTCAAAATCAAAAACCATGACAACAGCCAGTGTTGATGAGGATATGGAGCAACTAGAACTCTCATACATGGCTGTGAGGGTAAACTGTTTAATCGACTTTGAAACTCATGGTGGTATCTCCTATAGATAGACATATGCATACTCTAGGACCCAACAATGCCACTCTTAGGTACATCCCCAACAGAGATGTGTTCATATGTTTGCCAGCAGACTTGCACAAGATGTTCAGAGCAGCATCTTTTGGCATATCCTCAAATTGGAAACAACTCACTGGGCATCAGCAGTGGAGTGGATAAATGGGTTATGTTTAAAAAAAAAAAAGAAAATGAAACCATTATCTTGATGTGTTTTGAAACCTTCCACTGCAAGAAGGTTAAAAACTCCCACTGGAGGTGTGATGCTAGAATGATGTGGAGGGGCAGTATGGCTAGTGACTGGGAAATCAGTTGGGAGATTGAGTCCTTCCTCTGGCTCTGCTTTCGACCTGAGTGTGACTTTGGAGAAAACATGGGACCTCTGCAGACCTCGTTTATTAGGATTTAAAATGAGTGGGATATACTAGCTAATGTCCATGATCTCCTCTAGGTAAAACTTCTCTAATTACATGATATTTCACCTTCTGTTGTCAGTTTGTAATTTTAGAGTAAAATCTCTAGAAGTCACTGCAGACTGTATTTTGTAAAGCACATTTGGCTTTTGAGGAAGATTAACCCTGAGCTAACTGCTGCCAATCCTCCTCTTTTTGCTGAGGAAGACTGGCCCTGAGCTAACATCCGTGCCCATCTTCCTCTACTTTCTATGTGGGGTGCCTGCCACGGCATGGCATGCCAAGCGGTGCCATGTCTGCACCCGGGATCTGAACTGGCGAACCCCAGGCCGCCAAAGCAGAACATGCACGCTTAACTGCTGAGCTACCGGGCCGGCCCCTAAAAAACTTTTTCTTGTGACATATAACGCAAAGGAGTCTAGAATGTATATGTACAGTTTAAAGAATAATAATAAAGGAAATGCTCGTAGACACACCACTCAGCTTAGGAAATACAACGTTACTGTTACTCAGAATTCCCGTGTGTGCTCCTGATTGCATTCCTTTGCTTCCTCCAGAAGTTCCACTGTCTTGAATTTTGTATCAATCACTCCCTTGCTTTTCTTTATAGTTTTACCACCTACTATGTATCCTTAAAAAGTAAATTCTTAGTTTTGCTTGTTTTTGAACTTTATATAATGGCATCTTACTGTGTTTATTCTTTGCGACTTGCCTTTTTCCTCAGCATTGTTCTTGAGATTCATCCATTTGCGTGTAGTTATTATAGTTCATTTATTTTCACCGCTCTGTGGATTCCATTGTGTAAGTATATCATTACTTACCCATTCTTCTCTTGATAGACTTTGGGGTTGTTTCTAGCTTTTTGCTTTTGTAAGTAGTGCTGTTGGAACATTCCAGTACCTGAACTCTGATGCATATGCACACTTTTCTATAGGCTGTGTATATTTAGGAATGGAATTGCTGGCCATTAGGTGTGTTCAGCTCTACAGATAATGCCAAATTCTTTTCCAAACTGTTCGTGCCAGTTTACATTCTTATCGCCTGTGTATGATAGTTCTTGGTCCACATCTTCACCAGTATTTGATATTAACCAATTTTTGAATTTTTGACAATCTGGTAGGTTTAAACTAGTCTCAATTTGCATTTCCCTGATTGCTGCTGAGTATGAGCTGTTGTCATTTGTTTCCTCTTTTATAACTTTTAGTGATTTATAGCAATTTTCTATATATTCTGGATATCAGTCATTTGTCAGTTATATGTATTGCAGGTGATCTCTCTTAGCTTATGGGTTGTTTTTTCATCTGATAAACCCAAGTTCTTAAATTTAATGTCCAATTTATCTTATATTTCCTTTATTGGTTGGTGCTTTTTGTCTCGTTTTAGAAATCCTTTCCTTTGCCAAAGTTTTAAAGGCTGTTGCTGATGTGTAAAATTTCACTTGGTATTTATTGATTGATTTGGAATCCTGTAATCTTTCTAAGTTCTGTTCTAATAATTCTCTGCAGGTGTTTCACGTTTTTTTTAGAGACATTCATCTCATCTGTGAATAATAACAATTTTCTTTCTTTCTAGACCTTATTTGCATCTTTTCTTGCTCTAGTGTGTTGGTTAGAACCTACAATACAATGTTATCTTCTTAGTCTGAATTTTTAAAATTTATTTCCTAAAAGTTCATAAAATCCTTGAATCTCTCTGATATCTGTAGTACACATACTGATACCCTGCCCCTTTTATCTCCTTCATCCCCACTGTTACTTGTACTTCTTTCTCTCCCTCTACCTTTTTTTTAGACTAGTCTTACCAGAGGTTGATTTTATTAGTCTTTTGAAATAAGTGACTTTTATCCTTGTCGATCTTCTCTGTTTTAAGTTTGTTTCCTAATTCATTAATTTTAGTTCTTTATTATTTTTGTCCACTTATTTGGAATTTACATTGCAGTTCTCTTTCTAATTTTTTGAGGCGGATACTTACCTCATCTTTTGTCTTTTCTAATACATTTCTCTCCAAATATTGCTTTAGCCATTCCATGAGTTTTGATACAGCATTTTATTTTATTTTTTAAAGATTTTATTTTTCCTTTTTCTCCCCAAAGCCCCCCAGTACATAGTTGTGCATTTTTAGTTGTGGGTCCTTCTAGTTGTGGCATGTGGGACGCTGCCTCAGCATGGCCTGATGAGCAGTGCCATGTCCACACCCAGGATTCAAACGGAGAAGCACTGGGCCACTGAAGTGGAGCTTGCAGACTTAACCACTCGGCCGTAGGGCCGGCCCCAACATTTTGTTTTATTTATTTGTTTTTTTGCTGAGTAAGATTTGCCGTGGGCTAACATCTGTTGCCAGTCTTCCTCTTTTTTCGTTTTGTATGTGAGTCACTGCCACAGCGTAGCCACTGATGACTGGTGTAGGTCTGTGCTCAGAAACTGAACCCAGGCCACCGAAGCAGAGTGTGCTGAACTTAACCACTAGGCCGCCAGGGCTGGCCCTGATATATAATTTTAGATTTTTTTTAATGTTTATTTTTCTCCCCAAAGGCCCCCAGTACATAGTTGTGTATTTTCTTATTTGTGGGTCCTTCCAGTTGTGGCATATGGGATGCTGCCTCAGCATGGCTTGGTGAACAGTGCCCTCTCTGTGGCCAGGATTCGAACTGGCGGAACCCTGGGCCGCCAAAGCAGAACGTGTGAACTTAACCACTCGGCCACAGGGCTGGCCCCTGATAGATAATTAAAAAAAAAATTTATTCAGTTCTAAATATTTTCTAATTCCCCTTTGATTTAGTCTTTTACCTGTGAGTTTAGAATTTCTTAATGTTCAAAAATCTTTTTTTTTTTTAAGTTATATTTTTGTTATTAAGATTTCTAACTTGGGGGCCAGCCTGGTGGTGCAGTGGTTAAGTTTGCACATTCCGCTTTGGTGGCCCGGGGTTTGCTGGTTCGGATTCTGGGTGCAGACCTACACATGGCTTATCAAGCCATGCTGTGGCAGGCGTCCCACATATAAAGTAGAGTAAGATGGGCATGAATGTTAGATCAGGGCCAATCTTCCTCAGCAAAAAAAAAAGAGGAGGGTTGGTGGCAGATGTTAGCTCAGTGCTAATCTTCCTCAAAAAAAAAAAAAAAAGAAAGATTTCTAACTTGATTGCACTGTGGTCAGAGAATATTGTCCTTTTGATACCAGTCCTGTATTACTTATCTTCTGTTGCAAAATAGATTATCCAAAAATTTAATGGCTTAAAAGATTTAATATGTCAGAGTTTCTGTGGGTCAGAAATCTGGGCTCAGCTTAGCTGGATCCCCTGGCTCTGGGTCTCCCACACGTTGTGATCAAGGTGTCAGCTGGGGTCCAGCCCGGTGGTGCAGCAGTTAAGTTCGCACGTTCTGCTTCGGCAGCCCAGGGTTCGTCGGTTTGGAGCCTGGGTGTGGACATGGCACCGCTTGTCAGGCCATGCTGTGGCAGGCGTCCCACATATAAAATAGAGGAAGATGGGCATGGATGTTAGCTGAGGGCCAGTCTTGCTCAGCAAAAAGAGGAGGATTGGTGGCAGATGTTAGCTCAGGGCTAATCTTTCTCAAAAAAAAAAAAAGGTGTCAGCTGGTAGGGTAGTCAACTTAAGGCTCAACTAGAGTGGATCCATTTTCAGGTATATGGCTTCTTAATATTCCTTACTAACTTGCCAGGTCATTAGTTCATTTAAAAAGATTTATAAATGTTGTTTCTATGACTTTTAGTTATTTTCAGCAGAGGATCGAGGCACTTATTCAGCAAAACCATTACAGATGGAAGCTGTATCCGTTTGAGTTACTCAAGACCTGAACCAAAAACCTTCACAATACAAAGAAATTATTTCCTGAGGGGTAAAATATATTTTAGACAAGGATTGTATGACGTGGCGTCCAGTAAGGAGACCAAAAGCCACATTCCATATGTCAGCAGAGGGAGTTGGTTACACAGGTGTGGGAGGACTGGGCAGCAAATGGAAGCACCGAGGTAACCCAGTGGTAGTAACTACAGGAAGCAGTTACCTTGCCCAGGGCTGAGGAAACAAAGGGAGAAGATGGGGTTTCCAGGACCTAGAAGTATGGAGGAAAGGCTCTTTGGAGCTGGTGCTTAGCTCTCTGAGGGGGATCGCTGCTCAAGTGCTGTGCTACTTCTGAGGGGCCAGGGGCTGGTTAGGGGAGTGGTGGGAGAAGCTGGGGTCCCGAACTAGCTGCTACTCCTGGGAGGACACTGATGAGAGCAGTAGCCATGCAGGAAGGAACAAGCTTTCTCACTCCTCTTACCTTCCAGTCGCCCTCTGGCTTCCCCATTGTCTGTACCTAACAGCTAGAAAAAAGGAGAGTGTGGTTTGTGGAGCTCCAGTCCCAGCATCTCTAGGCCAAGTATAGAAGAATGGGTGTGGAGGGGAGAGACAGTTGCTTAAAAGAGGACAGGAGGCTGATTCAGTGCTCTTGGAGTCTCATAAGGCCTGCCTGACTCAGCCAGCCACTGCTGTTCTTCGAGGGGCCAGAGAGGCTGCTGCTGACCGTGACTCTAGAACCGCACCAAGTGCCTTTCTACTTTTTATCGTAACTGATATGACAGCTATTTCTCCCTTTCTCTTAGAATATGAAATATTACCAGGGTATCCAGGCTGCTGTGAGCAGGGTGAAGGACAGAGGACAGAATGCCTTGGTTCTCGACATTGGCACCGGCACAGGACTCTTGTCGATGATGGCAGTCACAGCAGGTGCCGACTTCTGCTATGCCATTGAGGTGAGGCACACTCTTCAGGTGCGTGTCCTGCATCTTGTGTGGGAAGTCCCCTATGTCCCTTGCACTTTGCCTGTCGGTTTGTTCACAGACATTCTTAGAGTCTCACTCCGTGCCAAGCACAGGACTGTGTTGTGAGGATATACAGCTGAGTCACACACAGTTCTTTCCTGCAGGAGCTTGTTTTCTCCTCTGAAGAGAGTGGTTCTCAGCTTTGGCTGCATGTCAGAATCACTGAGGAGCTTTAAAAAATACTGATACCCAGGCCCCCCCATATTGGTTTAATTACTCTGGGATGTGGCCTGGGCACTGGGATATGGGAATGTCCAGCATGGTTGAGATCCGCCACCTTAAATGTCCCTACAGAGCCAGCTATCTTGTTACATTTACCAATAGTTTGACAGTGTCATTTTTTTCTTTTAATAAAACATTAAATGTTATTTTTCTGATAATGTAAATAATACATATAATTATAGGAAATTTCGTAAGTGTAAAATAAAAATAGTGTGTTAACCCAAAGTTAACCATTCTTAAAATTTTGGTGCATATTCTTCCAAGTGTTTGGCGAGGGAGACATGTATTTAAACACTTAACCCTACAAAGTTTGGTTCAAATGGTGATTGAGTTGCAAATAACAGAGTCCCAAAATAACAGTGGCTTACACAGGGCAGAAGTTGTTTGCTGTCTCACATGAAGTCTGGAGGTCAGCACGCCAGGGTGTGCTACCCACACTCCTTGCAGCGCCCCACCCCGCCATCCCTACAGTGCGTAGGATTTGGAACGGTGGGCATTTTAGGTTGAGGGAATATTGTGGTGTATTTGGGGAACAGTGTCATCCACAATTGTGGCAAAGGGTGTCCTGGTAGAAAAACCCAGAAAGGTAGATTGTAGCTAGGCTGTGGAGGACCTGAGTGCCACAGTAAAGACTTTTAACTCTAATTTTTTTTTTTCTGAGAAAGAGTCACCCTGAGCTAACATCTGTTGCCAATCTTCCTTTCTTTTTGCTTGAGGAAGGTTAGCCTGGGTTAACATCCGTGCCAGTCTTCCTCTATTTTGTATGTGGATCACTGCACATCATGGCTGACGTGTGGTGTAGGTCCATGCCCAGGATCTGAATCCACGAACCCCAGCCACTGAAGCAGAGCATGCCAAACTTAACACTACGCCACGGGGCTGGCTGCTAACTCTAATTAATTTTTGAGTTAGATTTTTTTAACCCGAAATAAGACTAATGGGCTTCAGATCTCCATGAAAATCCTGAGAGTGGTATATATGTCTGTGTGTATGTATGTGTGTGTATGTGACTCTGTACACTTGTCTCATGATTTTATAAAAAGGATTAAGAGCCATTTCTTTGCCTTTAGAGAGTTATCAAGGTTTTTGAGCAGATGCAAAGAAATCTGTGTTTTAGGATGGTTGCCTTGATAGCCTGAAGTATATTTTATTATCCTTACTTTACAAATGAAGAAATTAAGACCCAGAGAGGTTTTTAAAGACTTGAGTCCCACAGTGTGTGTGAGAGAGAGAGTGAGTGTGTGTGAGAGAGAGAGTGAGTGTGAGTGAGAGAGAGTTAATTTTCTGTGGAGGGTTTCTGAGGGGACAGCAAGGCCATTGACTGGTAAGTGTCAGAGGAAGACACTTCCTTTGTGGGAAAGATAATGCGTTTCATGTTGGATGTGTTAACTTTGGGAGAGGCATGTTCTGGAGCATGGGCCAGTGTGTGTGTGTGTGGACCATAATTAAAAATATAGGGTGAGAACATCTTATTTTTGATGCAATTGGGAGGACCGTGTTATTAGGTTTTTCTGTATTCCCATCTTACTTACCTAGATGTTTAATTCTCTCTTGCTGCTCTGGTCTGTGACTCTGACACGACCTCCATTTGGCTCTTGACAGCTTATGGTGGCATCATTTTTGCTTTAGTGACCACCTATTTGAATCTCTAGCCTGTCTGTGGACTGCTTTTATGGTTTTCAGCTCTGCTTGAGCTGTGTGGCAACAAGAAAGACAGGTCCAGAAGAATGAGTGAGATAGAACGTGCTGGCTCCTAGAAATAGAAGTCCGAACCCTTAGAGAGTCGCAAATACAAGTGGATTTGAAACTCACTTGCTAAAGATGTAGCAGGTGAAGCTGGCCGTGTAGGAAATTGTCCAAGGAGAGAGAGTAGAGTGAGAAGAGCAAATCTTGGAACATACCTGCGTTAGGGAGCTGAGAGAAGAGTGGCCAGTAAAGTCAAGTTCAGACAAACATAAAGAGACACTAGAGGGCAGAGGTGGAAGCCAAGTGGGGGCCGATTACATGGAAATAGTGGGAAAGAGGGAGCAGTCAACAGGTGTGGATGTTATGGAGCAGCACTGTCCAATAGAACTTTCTGTGATGATGAACATCTTCTACAGCTGTGCTGGCCACTAGGATGGTCCCTAGCTGCATGTGGCCATCGAGCGCTTGAAATGTGACGAGTATGACTGAGGGACTGAAGGTTTTATTTTATTCAACTTTAATCAATTTAGATATAGCTATGTGTGGCCACTGTATTAGCACAGGTGTAGAAGTTGAGCAAGACGAGAACTAAGAGAAAGCTGTTGGGTTGGCAGCTAGGCGACCTCCTTCAGGTGATGTTTCAGGAGAGAGTAGGGTTGAGGAGTGGATGGAATATAAGAAATTTCAGGAGCCGACCCCGTGGCTGAGTGGTTAAGTTTACATGCTCCGCTTCAGCGGCCCAGGGTTTCGCTGGTTCGAATCCTGGGCGTGGACATGATACTGCTCATCAGGCCATGCTGAGGTGGTGTACTACATGCCACAACTAGAAGGACCCACAACTAAAATATGCAACTATGTACTGGGGGGATTTGGGGAGAAAAAACAGGGAAAAAAAAAAAAGATTGGCAACAGTTGTTAGCTCAGGTGCCAATCTTAAAAAAAAAAAAAAAGAAATTTCAGACACTGACTGTACACTTCTCTTTTAGTCCACTTGAAAAGGAAGGAGTAGGGGCCGGCCTGGTGGTGCAGCAGTTAAGTGTGCATGTTTGGCTTCAGTGGCCCCAGGTTCGCCGGTTCAGATCGTGGGTGTGGTCATGGCACCACGTGGCAAGCCATGCTGTGGTAGGCGTCCCACATATAAAGTAGAGGAAGATGGGCATGGATGTTAGCTCAGGGCCAGTCTTCCTCAGCAAAAAGAGGAGGATTGGCAGCAGTTAGCTCAGGGCTAATCTTCCTCAAAAAAAAAGAAAAGAAAAGGAAGGAGTATTTGAGGAAGGTGTAATGGTTGCAGTGATTTCTACAGAAATGCCTTGAAAACAAAGCGTGGTCCTGGCTTCCTCACCTTCTTCCTCCTTTTTAAGAACAAGAAGAACTTACCCAGGAGTCTCTAGCAAACCTCTCCTTGAATATCGTTGGTCAGAATAAGGTTAAATCCCATTTAATTTACCTCATCGACCTGGCAAGCGAGATTCAGTTACCCTTAGACCAGACAGGTACACCGCTCGAAAGGTCAGTTCCCCAAATTGATTTGAGGGGCGAGGGAGGACACAAATGATGTTGGGATCAGCTTCAGGGTCCATTTCAGATATGTTTTGGGTGAGATCTTGAGTTCTTGCTGGATGGAGAGGAGGCTGTGAAGGTCAGAGCCTGAAGGGTCAGCAGAGGAGATGAGAGCTGTCAAGAGGCAGGAGGGCCGAGGGGATGGTATGAGCTTGTGATTCTTTTTGGGTGGAGGCAAAGTGACTGGTGAGAACTGAGGGTTTGAGGCCCTCAAACTACATCTAAAAACGTGAATCCAGATACTGGAAATAATTTGAAACAAATTGTGAAGATTTTTTTTTCTAGGTGAGCACATATATATTCTCTGCAGAAGAATATAGCATTTCTCCCTTGATTATAATAAAAGAAATGTGTGTTCATGGTAGAAAATACGGAAAATGCAGAAAAGGACTTAGAAAAAATGGAAATCTTGTCATTGTGACCAGTTACTTTATCATTTTGTTGTATTTCCACTCTGTGTGGCCACATGTGTCTCTGTATGTTTTATGCTCTAATGTGGTTGGAGCTGTGCACTCTAAATTGGACAGGCGGGAAAGTAAGAGTGGAAGGCTTGTCTAGGGACATGTGAAGAGTTCAGGGAAGGCTTCTGGAGTGGGGAGGATTTGTGCTGCCCTGGAAAGTTGGGTTTGCTTTGGCAGGTTGGGGGTAGGGCAGGGAAGGCCTAGGGTTGCCTGGTGCACAATGAGGAGATCACTGTGGCTGGAGCATCATTGTGGCAGGGGAGTAAGGCTGGGGGAAGTAAGGTGGTCCATGTTATGGAGGCCTCAAATACCATAGGAAAATATAGGCTGTGTTCTGCCAGCATTGGGGATTTGGGACAGTTTTGAGCAAGAGGGTGACCTGCTCACACTTAATGTCTAATATGGTAACACTCTCACTTTCCAGATCACAGATAATGGTTTTGTGAGGCAAGTCCTCTTCCTGGCTCCCTCTGGCATGACACTGACACCTGCCGTCCTAACTAGGAAGTACAACCTCCTTGGTACCCCCTGCATCCCCACTGTAATGGAAATGCCTAGCTGCAAGTTAGGAATCTCATCCCTTTGTATTCATTTTCATGACACACATTTGAAGAATAAAGTATTTAAGTTACATAGATCTTGTTTATTTAGATCAAATCAGCCCAAAGAAGTATTTTGTATTTTTTGGTACATATACAAAGGTGCATTTTGTATATTCAGGAGGAAATTCTGTAGTGGAAGCCTCTTTTTGTTCAAATCTTAGGACCAGAATTAAGGCATGTCTTGCTAATCTTGGGTGGTAGGATGTTATTTAATTTGTTGCTCATTTTTATTTGGGTTTTTGCTCTAATTTCCAGGTTTTCAAGCCTATGGCTGATGCTGCTGTGAAGATTGTGGAGAAAAATGGCTTCAGTGATAAGATTAAGGTTATCAACAAGCATTCCACTGAGGTGACCGTAGGCCCGGGTAAGATCAACACATCCTGCGTCAAAAGCTTTACTTTCTTTTGTAGGAGAAATGGAAAAGGTTTATTCTAATTACCTCGAATAAATGTTTCCAGGTAATCACAAAGAAACCGGGCCTCTCCATGTGGTGGTCGGAAGATAGGCACTTTGCTTGTCTACAAGCTAAAACAAATCAGCAGTAGTAAACCAGAACTAATGAAGAGCAACAATAGTGACACAAACAAAACCTCCTTTTGCTTTAAGCAAGTTGGAATTCTTGTGTGGCTTAGCTCTTAGAGTTTCAAGTTTTATCAGACAGAAGTGAAACTAAGTAGATAGCAGAAAGAGGTTTGCTTAGTTCTGACAGCCTGCTTCAGCATCCAGCATGAGAGATTTGCCTGTATGGCACAGTCTCTCCAGGTTTCCAGAATATGTTTTATAGTCTAGGAGTTTGAATCATTCTTCTAAAATTTCGCATGCCACTGATACACAGTGGAGAGCACAGTGGAAAGATCTGTAAAAGAAGCTTCTGGGGTGAGATTACGGATATCATCACAGTTTTAAAAAATACAGTATTTTATTTTATTTATTTATTTTTTTTTTGAGGAAGATTAGCCCTGAGCTAATATCCACTGCCAATCCTCCTCTTTTTGCTGAGGAAGACTGGCGCTGAGCTAACATACATGCCCATCTTCCTCTACTTTATACGTGGGACACTTACCACAGCATGGCTTGCCAAGCAGTACCTTGTCCTCACCTGGGATCCAAACCAGCGAACCCTGGGCCACCAAAGCAGAAAGTGTGCACTTAACCGCTGTGCCACCGGGCTGGCCCCAATGCAGTATTTTCGAATAAAGCATCTACCTAAAGTCAACATTTTTCTCCCTTTTAAAAAAAAAATTTTTTTTTATGGAGAATCTGAAACATGCGCAAAAGGGGTTAATGTCCCATTTATTTATTTATTTATTTTTGAGTGAGGAAGATTGGCCATGAGCTAATATCTATTGCTAATCTTCCTCTTTTTGCTTGAGGAAGATTATCGCTGAGCTAACATCTGTGCCAGTCTTCCTCTGTTTCGTATGTGGGATGCCACCACAGCATGGCTTGAGAGTGGTGTGTAGGTCTGTGCCCAGGTTCTAAACCTATGAACCCTGGGCCACCAAAGCAGAGCTGTTGAACTTAACCACTCTGCCCTGGCTGGCTCCCCCTTTATTTATTTTTAAAACATAACATACATGCAAAAAAAGTGCACAAATGATTATCCCATTTTTAATCAACATTGAGATATAATTTACGTAAAATAAATGCACCCAATAGAAGTGTATAGTTTCATGAGTTTTGACAAATGTAAGTGCAATCATAACTGCTACCACAATCAAGATAATAGAATATTGCTATCATGCCCACAGAAATTCTTCATGACCCTTTACAGTCAGTCCCCCCATATCACTGGCCCTAGGCACCTAGTGATCTGCTTTCTTCAGTATAGATTAAAGGACAGCTCTGGTGGCCTAGTGGTTAAGTTCAGCATACTTTGCTTCAGCAGCCTGGGTTTGGTTACCAGGTGTGGACCTACACCACTTGTCTGTCAGTGGCCTTGTTGCAGTGGCTCGTGTACAAAAAGAACAAGATTTGCAACAGATGTTAGCTCAGGGTAAATCTTCCACAGCAATAAGTAAATAAATAAATAAAGTGTGTGTATGTATACATATATAGATTAGATTTGCCTTTTCTAGAATTTTGAGTAAGCAGGATCATACAGTCTATGCTCTTTTATGCCTGCTTTCTTTGCCATATGTAGCATGATGCTTTTGAGATTCATCTATGTTGTTCTGTTTGTCAAGAGTTCATCATCTTCCATTGCTGAGCAGCACTCGTGTGTATTTCCCATGATTTATTTATCCCTTCACCTGTTGATGGACATGGATGGTTTCTTGGATAGGTGTACAGGTTCCCTGATCATTTCTTTCACAGTGTCTAATCTACTGGCAAGCACACTAGTGAACTTTTCATTTCTTTTATGTATTTTTCATCTGTATAAGTTCCATTTTTCTCCCCATTGTGTTCGTGTGTTCCTTTAAGTACTTAACATATTTATATTCACTGGTTTAACATCCTTATCTTCTATTTCCACTGTCTGTGTCTTTTCTGGGTTTGTTCTCTTGACTTATTTTTATCCTGGTTCTGGATCACATTTTCCTTCTTCACATGTCTAGTAATTTTTCTTTGGATGCTGTGTAGATTGGGAATTTTGCATTGCTGAGTGCTGGATTTTGTTGTCTTTCTTTAAAAGCTTTGTCTTGGGAAAAATTAAAAAAAGTTAAAAATAAAAAAAAAGTTTAAAAAGCTTTGTCTTGGGGCTGGCCCAGTGGCATAGCAGTTAAGTTCACGCGCTCCACTTCAGTGGCCCAGGGTTCACCAGTTTGGATCCTGGGTGCAGACTTACGCATCACTTATCAAGCCATGCTGTGGCAGATGTCTCATATATAAAGTGAAGGAAGATGGGCACAGATGTTAGCTCAGGGCCAATCTCCTCAGCAAGAGGAGGAGGATTGGTGGTGGATGTTGGCTCAGGGCTAATCTTCCTCCAAAAAAAAAGGCTTTGTCTTGCATGCAGTTGGGTTACTTGCAGGTCAACTTGACCCTTTCAGGGCTTGTTTTTAAGCTTTGGAGCAGGTATAGAGGAGCTTTAAGTCAAGGTTTCTCAGTAGTGGCACTATTGACACTGATAATTCTCTGTTGGCAGGAGCTGCTCTGTGCATTGTAGGATGTTTACCCCTGGCCTCTAACCAGTAGAAGAAGTAGCACCTTCCTCCTCCCCACCATTTGTGCCAACCAAAAATATCTCTAGACATTGTTAAATGCGGGCTTGGGGTGGGGGCAAGGTCGCTCCCTGTTGAGAACCACTGCTCTAAGGCTACTTTAGCCATACTAGTACAGCATGACCTTTCTGGGGTCTCTGCTAAGTGCCTGGGTGCTGGCTGATCCCAGCTAGAATGTTTCCCAGTCTTCTTTGAGCTCTGGAAATTGTTCACTTTGTAGCTACATGGTCAATCTTTGCCTGGCCTTCTAGTGTCTTACCCTTTGTGTGTGTGAATATATCCAACAAGAGACTTAAGGGGAGCCCTGTACAGATTTCCGAAGCCCTTTTCCTGTGTAACTTCCTCTCTCGTTCTCTCCCCTGCAAGTCCTAGCTGCCTCCGCTCCTCTGATCTCTGGCTGCTGTCTCCTCACCTCAGCAGGACTGCCATATCCTGTTTGACTTCTTCGTCCCTGTACTGTGATCTGGAAAGTGCCTGCTGGCCGAAAGCCAGAGCGGTAGTAGGGGTCACTTTGTTTGTTCTCCTTCTTGGGGAACAAACTGTGTTGCCTCTTACTCAACATCTGAAAACACTTCTTTTTTTTTTTTTGAGGCAGATTAGCCCTGAGCTAACATCTGCTGCCAATCCTCCTCTTTTTGCTGAGGAACACTGCCCCTGAGCTAACATCCGTGCCCGTCTTCCTCTACTTTTTATGTGTGGGACGCCTACCACAGCATGGCTTACCAAGCGGTGCCATGTTCACACCCTGGATCCAAACTGGCGGAATCCTGGGCCGACGCGGAAGGTGCGCACTTAACCGCTGCACCGCTGGGCTGGCCTGAAAACATTTGATTCATATATTTTGTCTGATTTTCTAGTTGATTACACTGGGTGGATAAGTTTGACCTAGTTACTCCATTTAGGCCAGAGGAGGAGATCTTGACAGCACAGAGATGACCTATAGAGCAGCCTTTGCTCTGTCACTCTCTCTGTGACTCTTTGCCCTGTGTTCTCCTCCAGGCTGTGTGCATTAGGCCAGGCCCCTCATATGCTTTCTTCCTACTTTGCCTTGGTAGTGCTTATCACTGCAATAATTAAATAATTGTGTAATTATGTGTTTAATATCTCTATCCACCCATAGCTGAAGCATCCCGAGGTCATGGACTGTGTGGTTTTATTAGCTATTCCATTCCATAACTTGCAAAGGGCCTGGCATATAAAAGAATTCAATAATATTTGTTTAGTGAGCAGGTTGTCAACTTGATCCTTAACCCCTTGTAAATGGGACTTGGTTTCCACTCCCCAGCCTGACAAGTGGCTTCCTCATTGCTAAGGCTGATGGTCTTCCCTTGCTTTTCCTCTCAAACAGTATAGCTTTGGTACTTTTGCCATTCGATCCTCCTGGAAGCTCTCTCTTGCCAGGCCTGAGTGACATCTCCCAGTCTTGGTTCTCCTTTGCAGCTTTCTTTTTGCTCTCAGATGCATATTTCCAAGATTCTTTTCTCAGCTCTTTTCAAAAATGGCAGCTAAGTTTGCTTTCTGTTCCCCAAGGTGGATTGCACACTGAGGCATGTGCAGCAGCTGACTCAGGGAGCAGCCTTTGTTCATCCATCCAGTCATTTGGTGAAGACTGAAGAGGCACCAGGGGTAACTGCCCCTGCTCAGACTCCTGCTGCACCCTCTGCTCCCTTCTACTTAGCACTCACATGTTAGATACCAGGCTCTTAAGAGTATTTGTTGAAATTCACTGGATCATAAAGCTTTGTTTATTTGAAGCAGATTTGAACAATAAATCATTTTAAGTTAAATAATTGGCTTAAAAATTATTCAGGAGGTAGAATTGGCAGTGCTTGGTGATTGGCTGGATGTAGGCTGACAGAGAAGGAGGAATCAAGAATTCACCTAATGTTTGCTGACTGTTAGTGGGTGCTAGGCCTTGTTCTGGGCACTGGGGTATAATGGTGAGCAGACCAGTCAGGGTCCCTGCTCTCCTGGAACTAGTAAATGGTGATCAGGTTTCAGGACTGTGTGACTGGTGGTGCCGTTCACTGAGGCAGAAACATCAGAGGGAGAAGCAGGTGTGTGTGGATGAGGTGTGGTTGGCTCAGTTTGGGACAGTGTATTTCAGTTGGAGTTTGGCATGATATCAGAGAGGATGGGCATTGCCACTTGGGAGGGTGGTCTCAGTGCCAGGAGATAAAAGTTTCTTCTCAGCGTCGTTTCATGGTGTGCTGCCACTGAGCACAAGTGTACTTCATCGGAAGTGGGCTGTCCTAACCACCACTGCATGGAGCAGATCTCATTACCCCTGTCTTACAGATGAGGTGGGTGATGGTCAGAACTGATTCAAAGCTAGAAAGTGGGATCCAGGCCCAGGTCTCTATGACTCTCTAGGTTCAAGCTCTCTCTACTGCACCTTTCTTTGAACCTCCTTAATGCTTCTCTTTCTTGCATCATTGTGTTCCTTGTCTTCTGTATAGGGAAGATGAGTGGGCTTTGTCAAATTGTAATTCATGAGCCATTAGGAGTGTTTACAGTTAATTCTCCATGATGAATAGCCCCTTCCAAAGTCAGTTTTATCTCTTGGCTCATTAAAAATTACAATTGTAGAAGTAACATTACATTACATTACAAAGATTTAGAAAATAGAATTAACAAGAAGACCCTCCATAATCTTTCTATCCTAAAACACCTGTTATTTGGGGGATTGTTTGGTAGCAAGCAACTAACTTAATTAAGGGGGATTTAGTGTAAGGAACTGGATTCTGAGTCCTGGATCTCCGTGGTATCATTGGGTCTCAGTGGAATCAGACAGCCTGTCTCTCTTGCTTTTGTTTTTTTCCCTCTTTGCTGCCTAGAAATATTTGAAGTACCAGTATTCAGTTTTTGCTTTTCAAATAGTTTTTGCTAATTTAATTGTTAACTTATATCTCTCTAATTACTAATAAGATTGAAAAATTTTCCGTATATTTGATTAATTTTTTTTCTGCTTTGAATTGTCTATTTTGGTGTTGCCTAGTTTTCTTTTTGGGTGTTTATAGTTTTCTTATCAGTTTTATAAGTCCCTTGTAATATTAAACATACAGAAAATTTGAATGAGGAGTACAGTGAACACCCCTCTTCGTTTAAGCAAGACTTACCAATTGTTAGCGTTTTCATGTATATATGTATATCAAAATGAATTTTTTTGCTGAACCATTGGAAAGTGAGTTGCAGATATGATGGCACTTGTAAATACTTAAACATATGTATATGCTTTCAATTTAATGACCTATTAACCTTTTATCTTTTGCATATTGCTGTAAATATTTTTTCTAATCTGTTGCTTGCTTCTGACTTTGTTTCCTTGTGTTTTTCAGATGGTGACATGCCATGCCGTGCTAACATTCTGATCACAGAGTTGTTTGACACAGAACTGATTGGGGAGGGAGCACTGCCTTCCTATGAGCACGCACACAGGCATCTCGTGCAGGTGGGGACCAGGGGCCTCCCTCGGCTATATTGCTGTGATCTCAACTGGCTCACACAGCTCTAATTGATACACCATGCTCTACACAGCCTCAGCCCTTAGTTCCTCTCCAGTCACCCTGGGACACCCCTCGATTCCTGTGGGATTCTGCTTCTCCTCAATTACGACTTCTGTGCCTCTTGAATGCCAAGTCTTGGTAGGTTAGAGACGAAAGGCAAGAAAATATCTTCAAATTCAGTTCAATTCAGCAAACACTCTTTGAATGTCACCTATGTGTAAGGTGTTCTAGCATCCAGGGAGAAGTATGAGACATCCTTCTTGCTTTTGAGACCCACACTAGTCAGTGACAAGGACTGGATGGGCCAAATGGAGAGCCAGACAGAAGCACCACTGACATTTGGTTTAGGAGACTGGCAGAAGAGGTCATGGGTCAGGTAGGAGATGAGGGCATAAAGATGAATTGGTGCAGTGTCTCCCAGCCCCTGCAGATTGTTGGGATTATGGGTAGTGTGAGAGGTAAGGTTACAGATAAGGCTGGAGGGTTGGGCAGGGCTAGACCGAGAAAGGCCACTGTGCTTTAGAAGGTAGTATGGCATCACAGAAAGGTTTGTAAGCAGAGAAGTGACATTACAGGCAGGCATGTAGAGAGCAGTTGGGGTGCAAGAGAGCAGTTGGGAGGCAGGAAGACTGGTTAGAAGGTGTTTGGAGTCGTCCAGACGCTGGGCCGAGGTGGCCTCAGTCAAGGCCATAGAAATGGGCCTGAAGAAGGTAGACTTGGGGAGGGTGAGGGTGGTCATGGGCTGGGTGATTACTTAGATGTGGAGGCATTGAGGATAATGCCAGGGTTGGGGCTTAGGCGACTGGATTGGCTGGTGGTACTCCCTGTTGAATGGGAGTATGAGAGGAGGACCAGATCCGGGCAGGCGGGGGAGAGGTGAAGGTGATTGTTCAGTTTGGTCTGAGAGAGTTTGAGCTATCTGAGGGTCAGCCAAGTAGAAAGGACCGAGAGGCCTTTGGATGGATGGTGTTTGGTAAATGAAGATGGAGTGGTTGAGGTCACTCAAGGGAGAGTGTGTGGAGGGAGAAAAAAGTGGTCCAGATCAGGTGTTTGGGGAGTCCCCTCAGTGAAGGATGGGCAGGGAAGCACAGCCTCATGAAGGAGACAGAGGGGGAAAGCAGAGCTTCTCATCCAAAGCTGTATCCAGAGACATTTTTGGTGTCACAACTGAGACAGGGGTGCTACTGTCATCTTGTGGGTAGAGACCAAGGATGTTTCCAAACATCCTACAATGCACAGAAGAGCTGCCACAACAAAGGATCATCTGGCCCAAGAGGTCACTGGTGTTGAGGTCGAGAAACCCTGTTTGTCATTTCCATGTGGTGGCAGCTGTGAATGTCCTCATCATGGCTGGGCCCCTAGTACCTGGCATCTAGAGGATATTGGATGAATGAATGAGATGGGGGGAAATTGGATGAGTGCCAAAGCCAAGTGAGGAGAGTGGTTGAAAGTGCCTAGTGAGGCCAGGAAGTAGGGCAGTTGAGGGTGGCCCCTTGTCCATTGGGCTGTGCAATAAGAAGGTTCTGGTGTCTGGGCCAGAGGTGCACTGAAGGGAAATTCTGAGCCCAATGCCAGAATTACTGCTTAGCAGGAAGACTTGGACTCTTTCTTCAAAGTCAGTGTGGGAGTTAATCAGCATGATGACAATTAAGGTTTATTTTTGAAGTATTTAAGAGTGTCAGGTAGCTAGGAACTTATCTGACATAAATCATTTTAGGCATAACATGTATTCTTTTTGAAATCTAGTTCCTTTTTTTTCTTTCCCAAGGGCATTAGGCTCAAAACAGTTCACTATCCTAATAGTGGTAAGGCGTTAGATATTACTAAACAGGCCTAATATTAAGGAATATTTTGATCAATGGACATTACTGTGGGTCCATGTACCTGGTTTATTTTTTTGTTCTTTTTTTTTCTTTTTAATATAAACTTAGGAAAATTGTGAGGCAGTGCCTCATAGAGCAACCATCTATGCACAGCTGGTAGAGTCCAGAAGGATGTGGTCATGGAACAAGCTGTTTCCCATCCGCGTTCAGACCAGCCATGGAGAGCAGGTCATCGTCCCCCCATCGGAAGTGGAGCAGTGCCCTGGGGCACCCTCTGTTTATGACATTCAACTGAACCAGGTGTCACCCACTGACTTCACTGTCCTCAGCAACGTCCTGCCTATGTTCAGGTACCAGGGAGCCACCCAGGGTGACAGTGCTTTGAGACCTTTGGTGGAATTGAGGTCTTTGGAAGTTCTTTTTGAGTGGGAAGGAAACCTGGCTGATGTCACCTGCCTTTGAAGGGTCCTTTGCAAACAAGCTGGTGAGGTCACCATAAAAGCTTAAAAATGGAATGTGTGAGCTTAAAATATGCTTAAGTTCCTAAATATTCTTCCACAGTGTGGACTTCAGCAAGCAAGTCAGTAGTTCAGCAGCCTGCCATATCAGGCAGTTTGAACCTCTGGCGTCTGGCCAAGCTCAGGTGGTTCTTTCCTGGTGGGACATTGAAATGGACCCTGAGGGGAAGATCAAGTGCACCATGGCCCCATTCTGGGCACACTCAGACCCAAAGGAACTCCAGGTAAGAGGCAGGAGCTGAGCATGTTTTCATGTAAATCCAGAAACTTGTCCACTTTTGGTCATGAGAAAGTAGCGTGTTGAACCTTAGATTCACAAGAATTTAGAGACGGAAGGGACTATGTCAGAATCAATGTTAAAGAAAAGTTTAAAAAAAGAAAAAAAAGCAAGACTAGCTATGGTCAGATATAAGGTAGACCTCTCAGGCCAAGTTCATGGGCAGCACCAGTGAACGCAATGAGCCATTGGGAATCTTTGGTGGGCTGACTCCCCTGTGTCCTGACACAGCCACTCTTAGATCCCATACCCCTCTCCTCCCGAGTAATCCCAGGGGGGCCTCAGATTGGCTTGGACTAGAGAACTACAGCCTGTCTTCAGCCTCGTTTTCTGTGGCCTTAAAATCTACCTTCTCCAGCTCAATAGAAAGTGGGTAGAGGACATTAACTACAGAAGAGGAAACACAGAGTACTCCTTAACACGTGAAAAGTTGTTCAGCCTCACTCATAAGAGCAATGCAAATTTAAACTGTGGTGAGATACTGTTTTTCACCTTTGGTGAATAAAATTCAAAAAGTTTGGTAGTGGACCGTTTTGGAGCTGTGGGGAAGAGCAGGAAAGTGATTGTCAGAGCATCTGTGGAGCTCAGCGAGGCCCAATCCATCAAGATGGGAAGTGATGCCACTTGTCATTGTTTAGGCTCTGGACAGATTTGCATATATATATTTGTAGAATGACATGTGTGCCAGGATACTCACTGCACCCCTGATTTAATAGAAAAGAGTGGAACAACCGAGAAACCAGTAGGGGACTAGCTGAGTCCATTATCCTACATGCATTCAGAGGGTGAGGCAACCCTGTGCGCTGGTGTGGAACAATCTCCAGGATGTATCTATCATTAAGTGATACAAAAATAGAGGTGCAGAACAGTGTGTGGCATGCCAGTGTTGGTGTTACTAAAAATAAGAATGTGTGTGTTTATGAGTGTATATGTGTGGTGTGTGTATAAGGATATCTTTGGAAGAATTCACAGAAATTGGTAAAAATGGTTACTTCTGGGAAGGGGCTGGAGGTTAGGGTTAGAAAGGAAACTTATGTTTCACTCCATGACCCTTTTATATCTTGAATTTTCTTTCATGTGCATGTCTTAGATACCCCTCTACACATACATTCAAAGGAAAAAAAGGTGGGAAAGACACTTTAGGACTGAGAAATGGAACATTCCTTCTCTACCTGGGAGGCCTTGGGCACCATTCTCTGTGTGTTCTGTCTTCCTGTTACCACTTGCTGGGCACTGGCTTTGTTTTGATTGCTCACCTGTTGGTTCTGGGTGCACAAGGGGTGCCTTTGGGGAAGGCATAACAGCTCCCTGGCTCTGAATTACTGCTTAGGCCAAGGGGTTGTGGCTGCTGCAGGATTGCGGTCAGTCCCCCTGGGCCTGTGAGCTCCCCCATCTCCACTCTACCCTCCAGTCGCCTGGTCCAGGCGGCTGTGCATTGAGCAGTGTGCATGAACTTCCCTCTGTGTGGCTTCTGTCCTCTGCAGGCTGTGTGTGTGTATGTGTGTGGGGGGTGAGTGGAAGGTGGGAATTCTCCCACAGAATTGAGATTCACACTGAGGTGCTTTCTTCCTCTCCAGGAGTGTGATAGTTGCAAAATTATCATAAGAATATCATAAAAATGTTAATACTTTTCATTTGCATATCTTCAAAGTGCTGCTATGTGTATTTTCTCCTTGAATCCTCATATAAGACATGCTGGGCAACCACAGAATGCCCAAATTGAGACTCAGCCCAGCCCAGTGATTGGAGCAGAGCCTCGTGTCTAAGCACCAGTGGTGGGTGTTCGTCCCCAGGTCTCCTGACTGTGGGGCTAGTGTCCTTAGGTGGTGACTTTTGGACTGTTAGGAATTTGAAGAGCTGTTAATGAATCTCCCTCATGACTTCCCTAAACTGCTTTTGATCCGAAATATATTCAGCCCATCTCACCTTGGACAGTGGATTCTGTCAGCAGTTCTTTAGCATTAGGACCTGGGAGGCTGGACCTGGTGACAGGGAAGCACTAGGCAAGCGGGGCAGAAGGGTCAGGGAAGGCTTCTCTTGTCTTTGGATCAAATTTGCGTGGTAAGGAACAAATAATGGGTTCTAGAGAAGCTTTTTTTCCTCCTTGTCACTTTTTGTTCTTCCTAGAACATATCTGGTTAGATTTTCATTTCTAGCTTTCATGTTCAAATAGACATCTTAGATAAACGAGAATGTCATTCACCTGCCTTTGAGTTAAATTCAGAACTGGGTCAGGTAGACTGTGTTTCTGAGAAGTGGGGCTGGCATCAGCTGTGTTTGCTTTTGTGCTGAGTGGCGCTCTTGGAGTCTCAGGGGCCAAGTTTTCCTTAGTTCCTGGTGATAACAGAGAATGAGGTGGCAGTCATCTCCTCAGAGTTGAGCCAGGCATCTACTTTTTTAGGTCAGGTCTTTCTTTTTTAAAAAGAGGCTTAAAGATTACAAGTAATAAACCTCATTATGTAAAACGAAAATGAATCAAAAGTCGCTCACGGTCCCATCAGCCAGAAGAACTCCCTTTCTTTGGTCTCTTTCCACATGCATGGGTCTTTTTCAGGGCACCATAGTCTTCACATTCACCATTTTAAATGTCTGCAGGTATTCTGCATAAGAATTTATATATTCATTTCTGAACTGCTGGACATTTGGATTGGTTCCAGTTTTTGCTAGTATAAGTAGTTCTGTAATATGCATATTTATGTGAATATAGCTTTTTTCTTTTCTTTTTTTATTTGTTTATTCTTAGGATAGAATCTTGTATGTCTGGTTTATAGTAACAAGAAAGATCAGCACAGCTTATTAAAGGTTGACTCTGCATCATTGTAAACCATTTCACAATTTGGAGTATTCCATTTCTTTAAAAACTATTTAATTTAAAAGAATAAACAACACAAACCTTTCTGTACTATTTTCCCAATGTTTTATTTTGAAAAATTCTAAATCCACAGAATAAGTGAAAATAAACACTGATATGCCCTTTACTTGTTGTTAACATTTGCCACATTTGCTTTCTCTCTCTCCCTCTCTGCCTCCCTCCTTCCATCGCTACACACACACACACACACACACTTGCGCGCGCATACGCGCACGCACAGGCGCGCACGTGTGCACACCCAGGGCAGGGGTTGGAGTCCTCTCCTCCTGAGCCCCTCTTGAATACGGCTGCCCTAGGCCACACTGTATCCTCCTAAAGCCAGCAGTGTTCCAGCAAGCTTTCTGGCATTAGCCTCTCTGACTTGAAATTTTCATCTCTTCAGCCACAGTAGCTTTCTGTAGTCCACACTGTGGTCTCCCTGCAAACTGATGTTTGGCTTAGATTTTGGCTCTTGGATTAGAAGTATTGCTCTTGTTGCAGCTCAGTAACAGCTGATTCTCTGTTCCCCATTTCAGTGGCGGGACCACTGGATGCAGTGTGTGTACTTCCTACCACAAGAGGAGCCTGTCATACAGGGCTCAGCCGTCTTCCTGGTAGCCCACCACGACGACTACTGTGTATGGTACAGTCTTCAGAGGACCAGGTGTGCCCTGAGCCGCATGGGATGGGGCACTGGGCCTGTGACACTGTGCATTTATGTAAATTCCCCATTTACAGACCCTGTAGAGGCACAAGTGGGCACGTTTGTATCTGAACAGAATAAAATAAGAGCAAGTTTCTGACTGGCTATTTCAGCACTGTTTGCGAGGCCCCCATTGGGAACAGACATATATGAGAAGTCTTGAGTGGGAGGGCCCTCCAGCCTCTAACAGCCACTCAAGAGCCGGTGCCTAGACTCATGCCCTCTGGAGGACTATGGGTGTGCCCCCTGTGCCCCGTCTCTGTTTCACTGGGGAAGTTTCTTGTGTCATGTCTTCATTCTTGCTGATGTCTAGCAGGTCATGCTCATGCCCTGTGTCTGTTGGTTCATTTCCTGGCCCAGCCCCGAAAAGAATGAGAGCATCCATCCTGGGCGTCCTGTGTGTGACTGCCAGGCTCACTTGCTCTGGAACCGGCCTCGGTTTGGAGAGATCAACGATCAGGATAGAACTGACCAATACATCCAGGCCCTGAGGACAGTAAGTGTCCAGCCCCTTGAGTGGTTGTGGTCAAGAAGGAGTTTGTCCCATGGGCCCCAGCTCACTCCTTGCTTGTGATTTGCTGGTTTTGTTTTCTGTGCTCCCTGGTCTATGAGTGGCTTTGGCCAGCTCCTTCTGGGCGGGCACTTGAGCAGAGAGCTGGGGAGCTTGTTCCTGGACTACCTGAGGGCCTGTTCTCTGCTCTCCTGTGAGAGCCTCGGGCTAGGAGCCTCCCCCTGACCCCTGCCTTTGTCTCTCTGGACACTTCGCATTTGTGGTTACCAGCAGATCCTGTGAGTGCTCCCAGTGGATCCAGCCGCCCCATTTTTCCTTTCATCTGCTGCCTCCTTTCTAAAATTTTCTAAAATATAAATCTGGTCACATAATTCTCCTACCTGAAAACCTTTGCCCCCTGCTACCTATGGCAGGTGTCTCTCGGCCTGGGGACCACACACAGGGTTTGGAGGGGGGACTCTTGGACCCCTTGGAGTTATATGCAGAAATATGGGTGCATGTATGCACGTGCATGCGTTTTGGGGGGAAGGAGGATCCCAACTGTCCTAGGTTTCTCTTGGAGGGATCTATGACCCAGAAATGCATCCCTGTCTTTGGCGAGTCACTTGACAGGCCCACAGCTGTTCGTGCTGTGACTAGACAGGGAAGAGGCCTGTCGCCACGGACTGGGAGGAGGTGGCCTCAGGCACATGGGGCAGGTCTTCAGCTGGGCCTTCTAGAACAGCTAGAGGACGGTCTTTCCTGACACTGGGGTCTGAGTGGGGAGAGGTGAGTGAGGTGGATGTGTTGGAAGGTGGGGGCTATTGCCACTTGGGCCTGGGAGGCAAGTATAACTGGTGTGGGGGCACAAAGATCCAGCCGGGTCATGGCGGGCGTGGAGTGAGGAGGACATCAGACTGAATGATTGGAGTGAGTTAGTGGGGTCAGGAGAAGGGAAGTGTTTCTATCAGTTTGCCAACAAGAATTTCTTGACAGATTGTAAGAAAACCGGTGCTGAGGTTGCTCTTTTCCTGCAGGTGCTGAAATCAGACAGTGTCTGCCTGTGTGTCAGTGACGGCAGCCTACTCTCCATGCTGGCGCATCATCTTGGGGCAGAGCAGGTAGTGGACATGTGCCTTCTTCAGCTTCCTATGGGCAGCTCTTGACTTAGGGTGTTGTGTGGTTTGGGTGCTCAGTTTTGGGACTAAAGTTCTTTGCAAGTGCGGCTGCCGTGTGTGTGGCGTGCTTGGTTCAGGGGCTTAGGGGTGTATTGCCTCTGTGGGCAGGCAGGAGTCAGGCTGTAGCTGCAGCTCCGGTGTCTGAGTCTGCCACCTCACCAGGGGCAGTGCAGAATGTCAGTGCTGTCCCAGTGGGTAATAAGACAGGTAGAGTTGGTTAAGTGGCAGCCTCTGCATTGGAATGACTTTGTTGCATTTTAATCTTTAATTTCTTTCTCTCTTAAGTGAATCTCCTACAACTAATAGCATGGTATTTTCTTTAGGTATTTACAATAGAGAGTTCAGCAGCTTCTCATAGACTGATGAAAAAAGTAAGTGATAATTCTTGTTACTGAAATAATGAGGGGACCTGTGGGGCCTGCCTTCCTGAGTCTGGGATTGATTGCTCTGAAGCAGTGTTGGTGCCAAGGGAACTGGGAGAAGTAGCAGCTGCCAGTGAGAGTTCTCGTTGCTCCCACACTGAGAGCTGGCCTGGAAGTCTTCTGGGGCTGTCATTGAATAGCAGCAAATGTGTAGACTCTTGTTTTTTGTGGCTGAAGGTGTAGGCTTTTCTTTTCACTTCACATAAAACTAAACTAAAATCTTTGTTTTGATAGAACTGAATTTATGATTTATTTCTGGGACATCAGCACCCAGGGAGTCACTGCTCACAGGCTGACCTGACTGGTTGGTTCCATGGTGGTATTTCTCCTCCTGGCCAGTGATTGGTTTTGATTTCTTCTCTGAAGGATAACCCACCTCCACCAGAACTACAAGCCTATTGCTAAGTCCTGCTGATGGGCCTACAAGAGAAATTTCTTTTGCTGTTACATTTTGCTAGTGATCTCATCCTTGGTCTATTGGATGCCCCTGGAGGGGAGAATTTCCACAAAGCAGATAAAAGTAGTGCTCCAGAACATTTGGCCAGAAAACTACAAACAGATAGCGCAACTTGGAGGTGTTTTTTCCTGGACAAAAGCAATGCTTTTATTGTTTTCTCTCTAAGATCTTCAAGGCTAACCACTTGGAAGATAAAATTAATATAATAGAGAAACGGCCTGAATTATTAACATCTGCAGACTTGGAGGGTAAAAAGGTGAGTCGCGAGAGGCCTGCATTTGCCCTGGACAGCACAGCACTGAGTGGCCCAAGCTCCCCGACTCTCTCCGGGTCTCACTGTGAGGCCCCTGTGTCACCCACCAGCTAAGAACTCGCCACTGTTGAGGGTGTGGTGAGGGTTTGCAGCGATGCCCGATGAACACGCACTTGAACTACTCTGAACTCTGCCTAATCTCTGCTCCTTCAGGGGAGGGCAGAACGGCTCTGCTGGGGTTGACAGCAGCCTGTCGTGTCCTCTCACAGACAGCCCTGCTGCCTTCGCTTCACCTTCCTGTGTCCTTCCCCCGCCGCAGTCGGTCTTCAGTCTCAGTGTGGGCCTCCGAAGCAGCTCCCACCTCTTAGTAACCTCTTAGTTACTAACGTCGTCTCCCTGCCACGTCATCTCATTGTCCCCCTGGACCCTTACCACCCAGGGACCTCTCCCTCTTCAACACAGTTCTCTTTAGATTCTCAAGAGACTGTCCAGATTTTCCTCTTATCATTCTGGCTGCTCCTTCTCAGTCCTTCCTGGGTTTCTCTTCCTTCACTCGATCCTTCCCTAGGGATGTTTCTTGGACCTCTCTCCCTGTCCATCCTCTCTTCTCCGTCTGTTTCTCTTCTCCAGGTCATCACCTCCCTTCCCATTCAGGAATCCATGACCATCAAAGCTGGGCCTTCAAATCTCATATGTCTGATTGCCAACCAGATATCTTTCCTCAAATATCCCACAGGCTTTTCAGGCTGGAACCTGTCATCTTCCTTGCCAGCATTTTTGTTAACAGCTTTATTGAGATGATACCATAAAATTAACCCATTTAAAGTATATAATTCAGTGATTTTTTTCAGTAAATTTATGGAGTTGTACAACTATCATACAATCTAGTTTTACAACCTTTCTATCACCCTGCCCCCAGCCCCAGGCAACCACTGATTTGGTTTCTGTCTCTATGAATTTGCCTTTTCTGGGTATTTCATGTAAGTGGAATAATACAATATATAGTCTTTTGTGTCGGGCTTCTTTTGCTGGGCATGTCTTTGAGGTTCATCCATGTTGTAGAATGTGTCAGTATTTTGTTCCTTTTTAATGCTAAATAGTTCCATGGGATGAATATGCCATATTTTGTTTAACTATTCACCTGTTAATGGATGTTTGGATTGTTTCCAGTTTTTGGCTACTGTGAATAATGCTGCTGTGAACATTGATGTCTAAGTCTCTGCGAGGGTATATGTTTCCAGTTCTCTTGGATAGATGCCTAGGCTTGGAATTGCTGGGTTGTACTATATTTTTGTTTAACTTTTTAAGAAACTGCTAAACTGTTGTCCAAGGTGGCCGTACCATCCCCACCAGCAATGTAGGAGTGTTCCAGTTTCTCTAAGCCTTTACCACCACTTGGTATTGTCTTTCTTTTTTGTTGTAGCCATTTTAGTAGGTGTAATGATGTCTCATAGTTTTGGTTTGTATTTGCCTAATGATTGATGATGCTGAACACCTTTTCATGTGCTTGTTTAAATATCCTGTGTCTTATTTGGTGAAATATCTAGTCAAGTCTTTTGCCCATTTTTTCCCATGCCTTTTTTTTTAAACTTAATTTTTATTGAGTTTATGATAGTTTACAATCTTGTGAAATTTCAGTTGTGCATTATTGTCTGTGAGTCGTGTTGTAGGTGCACCCCTTCACCCTTTGTGCCCACCCCCCAGCCCACCTTTCCCCTCTAGCCACTAATCTGTTTTCTTTGTCCACAGGTTTAACTTCCTCATATGAGTGGAGTCATACAGAGATTGTCCTTCTCTATCTGGCTTATTTCACTTAACATAATTCCCTCAAGGTCCATCCGTGTTGTTGTGAATGGGACGATTTTATTCTTTTTTATGGCTGAGTAGTATTCCGTTGTATATGTATACCATATCTTCTTTATCCACTCATCAGTTGATGGGCACTTAGGTTGCTTCCACGTCTTAGCTATTGTAAATAGTGCTGCAATGAACATTGGGGTGCATGGGACTTTTGGAATTGCTGACTTCAAGCTCTTTGGATAGATATCCAGTAGTGGGATGGCTGGGTCACATGGTATTTCTGTTTTTTATTTTTTGAGAAATCTCCATACTATTTTCCATAGTGGCTGCACCAGTTTGCATTCCCACCAGCAGTGTATGAGGGATACTTTTTCTCCACAACCTCTCCAACACTTGTTACTTTTTGTTTTGCTTATTTTTGCTATTCTAACAGGTGTAAGGTGATATCTTAGTGTAGTTTTGATTTGCATTTCCCTGGTGATCAGTGATGCTGAGCATCTTTTCATGTGCCTATTGGCCATCCGTATATCTTCTTTGGAGAAATGTCTGTTCGTGTCTCCAGCCCATTTTTTGATCGGGTTGTTTGGTTTTTTGTAGTTGAGTTGTATGACTTCTTTATATATTATGGAGATTAACCCTTTGTCGGATATATGACTTGCAAATATTTTTTCCTTATTAGTGGGTTGTTTTTTTGTTTCAATCCTGTTTTCCTTTGCCTTGAAGAAGCTCTTTAGTTTGATGAAGTCCCATTTGTTTATTCTTTCTCTTGTTTCCCTTGTCTGAGAAGACATGGTGTCCGAAAAGATCCTTTTAATACTGAGGTCAAAGAGTGTACTACCTACATTTTCCTCTAGAAGCCTTATGGTTTCAGGTCTTACCTTTAGGTCTTTGATCCATTTAGAGTTTATTTTCGTGAATGGTGAAAAAGAATGGTCGATTTTCATTCTTTTACATGTGGCTTTCCAGTTTTCCCAGCACCATTTGTTGAAAAAACTTTCTTTTCTCCATTGTATGCCCTCAGCTCCTTTGTCAAAGATAAGCTGTCCATAGATGTGTGGTTTTATATCTGGGCTTTCAATTCTGTTCCATCGATCTGTGCACATGTTTTTGTACCAGTACCATGCTGTTTTGATTACTGTAGCTTTGTAGTATGTTTTGAAGTCAGGGATTGTGATGCCTCCAGCTGTGTTGTTTTTTCTCAGGATTCCTTTAGCAATTTGGGGTCTTCTGTTGCCCCATATGAATTTTAGGATTCTTTGTTCTATTTCTGTAAAGAATGTCATTGGGATTCTGATTAGGATAGCGTTGAATCTGTAGATTGCTTTAGGTAGTATGGACATTTTAACTATGTTTATTCTTCCAATCCATGTGCATGGAATGTCTTACTATCTCTTTATGTCATCATCCATTTCTTTCAGGAAAGCCTTGTAGTTTTCATTGTATAGGTGTTTCACTTCCTTAGTTAAATTCACCCTGAGGTATTTTATCCTTTTTGTTTCAATTGTGAATGGTATTGTGTTCTTGAGTTCTTTTTCTGTTAGTTCGTTATTAGAGTATAGAGTTGATTTTATATCCTGCAACTTTGCTGTAGTTGTTGATTATTGCTAAAAATTTTCCAATGGATTCTTTGGGGTTTTCTTTTTTTTTTTTCAAGGAAGATTAGCCCTGTGCTAATACTAACTGCTGCCGGTCCTCTTTTCACTGAGGAAGACTGGCCCTGAGCTAACATACATGCCCATCTTACTCCATTTTATATGTGGGATGCCTACCACAGCATGGCGTGCCAAGTGGTGCCATGTCTGCTCCCAGGATCTGAACCGGCGAACCCCGGGCCACCGAAGCAGAACGTGCGAACTTAACTGCCACACCACCGGGCCAGCCCCTGGGATTTTCTATGCATAAGATCATGTTGTCTGCAAACAACGAGAGTTTCACTTCTTCTCTCCCTATTTGGATTCCTTTTATTCCTTTTTCTTGCCTAATTGCTCTGGCCAAAACCTCCAGTACTATGTTGAATAAGAGTGGTGATAGAGGGCATCCTCATCTTGTTCCTGTTCTCAGCGGGATGGCGCTCAGTTTTTGCCCATTGAGTATGATGTTGGCTGTGGGTTTGTCATATATGGCCTTTATTATGTTGAGGTACTTTCCTTCTATCCCCATTTTGTTCAGAGTTTTTACCATAAATGGCTGTTGGATCTTGTTGAATGCTTTCTCTGCATCTATCGAGATGATCATGTGGTTTTTATTCCTCAATTTGTTGATGTGGTGTGTCATGTTGATTGATTTGCAGATGTTGAACCATCCCTGTGTCCCTGGTATGAATCCCACTTGATCATGATGTATCATCTTTTTTTTTTTTTTTTTTTTGAGGAAGATTGGCCCTGGGCTAACTGCTGCCAATCCTCCTCTTTTTGCTGACGAAGACTGACCCTGAGCTAAAATCTGTGCCCATCTTCCTCTAGTTCATATGTGGGATGCCTACCACAGCATGACTTGCCAAGCAGTGCCATGTCTGCACCCGGGATCCGAACCGGCGAACCCCGGGCTGCTGAAGTGGAATGTGTGCACTTAACCACTGCGCCACCGGGCCAGCCCCTGTATGATCTTTTTGATGTATTGCTGTATTCGAGTTGTCAATATTTTGTTGACGATTTTTGCATCTATGTTCATCAGCGATATTGGCCTGTAGTTTTCCTTTTTTGTGTTGTCCTTGTCAGGCTTTGGTATCAGCATGATGTTGGCCTCATAGAATGTGTTAGGAAGTGTTGCATCCTCCCTGATTTTTTGGAATAGCTTGAGAAGGATGGGTATTAAATCCTCTCTGAAAGTTCAGTAGAATTCCCCAGGGAAGCCGTCTGGTCCTGGGGTTTTATTCTTTGGGATGCTTTTGATTGCTGTTTCAATCTCTTTACCTGTGATTGGTCTGTTCGGATTCTCTATTTCTTCTTGATTCAGCTTTGGGAGGTTGTAAGAGTCTAAGAATTTATCCATTTCCTCTAGATTGTCCATTTTGTTGGCATATAGTTTTTCATAGTATTCTCTTATAATCTGTTGTATTTCTGTGCTATCTGTTGTTATTTCTCCTCTTTCATTTCTAATTTTATTTATTTGATCTTTCTCTCTTTTGTTCTTTGTAAGTCTGGCTAGAGGTTTGTCAATTTTATTTGTCTTCTCAAAGAACCAGCTCTTTGTTTCGTTGATCCTTTCTACTGCCTTTTTTGTTTCATTAACATTTATTTCTGCTCTGATTTTTATTATTTCTCTCCTTCTGCTGACTTTGGGCTTTGTTTGTTCTTCTTCTAATTCAATTAAGTGTAGTTTGAGATTGCTTATTTGGGATTTTTCTTGTTTCTTAAGGTGAACCTGCATTGTAATGAGTTTCCCTCTTAATACAGCTTTTGCTGCATCCCATATGAGTTGGTATGTTTTCATTTTCATTTGTCTCCATATATTTTTTTATTTCTCCTTTAATTTCTTCAATGATCTATTGCTTGTTCAATAGCATGTTGTTTAGTCTCCCCATCTTTGTCCCTTTCCCAGCTTTTCTCTTGTAATTAATTTCTCGCTTTATAGCATTGTGATTGGAAAAGGTGCTTCTTATTATTTCAGTCTTAGATTTATTGAGGCTTGCCTTGTTTCCCAACACATGGTCTATCCTTGAGAATGTTCCATGCCCACTTGAGAAGAATGTGTATTCTGCTGTTTTTGGATGGAGTGTTCTATATATGTCTATTAAGTCCAACTGTTTTAGCTTTTCATTTAATTCCACTGTTTCCTTGTTGATTTTCTGTCTGGATGATCTATCTATTGATGTGAGTGGAGTGTTGAGGTTCTCTACTATTATTGTGTTATTCTTAATATCTTCTTTTAGGTTTGTTAATAGTTACTTCATGTACTTTGGTGCTCCTGTGTTGAGTGCATAGATATTTACAAGTGTTATTTCTTCTTGATGGAATGTCTCTTTGATCATTATATACTGCCCCTTGTTCTCTCTCTTTACCTGTCTTATCTTGAGGTCTACTTTGTCTGATATGAGTATGGCAACACCTGCTTTCTTTTGTTTGCCATTAGCTTGGAGTATCGTCTTCCATCCCCTCACTCTGAGCCTGTGTTTGTCATTGGAGCTGAGATGTGTTTCCTGGAGGCAGCATATTGTTGGGTCTTGTTCTTTCATCCATCTCACCACTCTGTGTCTTTTTATTGGAGAATTCAATCCATTTACGTTTAGGGTGATTATCGATATATGAGGGCTTAATTCTGCCACTTTGTCACTCGTTTTCTGGTTCTCCTGCATTTCCTTTGTTTCTCATCCTGTATATTTTGGTCTACCAATCTAATTATGTACTTTTTTTGTTGTGTTTCTTTGTTTTCTCCTTATTTATTATTTGTTTCTGTTCTGCTTTTTTATTTAGTGGTTACTATGAGGTTTGTATTCAAAATCTCATGGATAAGATAGTCCCTTGTCTGATGGCCTCTTATTTCCTTAGACTAAACCAATTCAGTCCCTTTCTTCTTCCCCTCCTAAGTTGTTTTTCTCACATCTTATTCCATCTTGTATTATGAGTTTGCGGTTAAAATGACAAGGTTATCTTTGTTTTTGGTGTTTTCCTTCTCTTTGTCTTTAACGCTAGACTTGAGTATTTGTTATCCTACCCTGATTCTGTCTACTTATTTATCTCCTTACTGTGTGCTTTGTAACCCCTTTCTCCCTTTTTTTTCCCCCTGGTATGAGGGCCTTCTTGAGGATTTCTTGTAGGGGAGGTCTTGTGGCTACGAACTTCCTTAGCTTATGTTTGTCTGGGAAAGCTTTTATTTCTCCATCATATCTCAAGGATATTTTCGCTCAATAGAGTATTCTTGGCTGAAATTTTTTGTCCTTCAAAGATTTGAATATGTCATTCCAGTCTCTCCTAGCCTGTAAGGTTTCTGCAGAGAAATCCACTGAAAGCCTGATAGGAGTTCCTTTGTAGGTTATTTTCTTCTGCCTTGCTGCCCTCAGTATTCTTTGTTTGTTATTCACTTTTGCCAGTTTCATTACTATATGCCTTGCAGTAGGTCTTTTTACATTGACATATTAAGGAGATCTGGTAGCATCTTCCGTATGGATTTCCATCTTCTTTCCTATGTTTGGGAAGTTCTCTGCTCTTATTTCCTTGAACAAGCTTTCTGCTCCATTCTCCTTCTTGAATACTTATAATTCTTATGTTGTGTTTCCTAATTGAATCGTATATTTCTCAGAGACTTTCTTCATTTGTTTTTAATCTTAGTTCTCTCTCCTCTGTCTGGAGCATTTCAACATGTCTATCTTCAATTATGCTGATACGCTCCTCTATGATGTCTGCTCACACGTTCAGGAAATCCATATTTTGTTTATTTCTTACATTGTGTCTTTCATGTCTAATATTTCTGACTGATTCTTCTTTATAGTTGCAATTTCTTTTGTGAAGTAGCTCCTGAACTTGTTGAATTGTTTCTCTACATTCTCTTTTAACTCGAGTTTTTTGATGATACCTATTTTGAATTCTTTGTCATGTAGATTATATACTTCTGTGTCCTCAGAACTGATTTCTGAGTACTTGTCATTTTCTCTGTGGTCTGGAGAGCTAATATAATGTTTGATATTGCTAGAGGGAGTGGCTCTTTTTTTCACATGCTGGTGCTATTTGTTCGCAGTTACCTACTATCACCACTGGGTGGAGTCAAAAGCTGCATATTCTGAGCCCTCTGCCTCTGGGAGATCCCAGGTGCTGGAGCTGGCGCTGGGTTGGTGGGTGGAGGGGCACTTTCTCCTGCATGCTCTCAGGGTTTTCTCTCTCTGCTCTCTCTGTCTACTCTCCTGGGGTGTTGCCTTGATAAGGTCACTCCCTGCAAAAGCTTTCAACTCAGTAGAGGACTTCTCTCTAGGCTGCCAGGGTCTACTGGGAATCCTTGATGTTCCTGTGAACGAACGTCTGCTCCTCCGTTCTTTACCTCTTGGAGACCTCCCACAGTGTCAGATCACAGTCTTTAGGGGAGGGAGCAAAGTTTTCTCTTACCCTATTCCACCTCCTCCAAGGGGGACTCCATCCTCTCCACCCTCTATCATATGGCTGCGTGGGTCTCTCCGACGTTTTTTGTGTTGTGTTTGGATGTTCTCTGTTGGAGTATGAATGTCCTTTTCGTTGTATGTTGGAGGGGAGAGATTACTGGGGAAGCTCACTCTGCCATGATGCTGACGTCACTTTCTCATTTCTTTTTACTGCTGAATAATATTCCGTTGTATGGATATACCACGTTTTATTTATCCATTTGTCAGTTAATGAACATTTGGCTTGTTTTTACTTGTTGGCTAATATGAATGATACTGCTTTGAACATTCACGTACAAGTTGCCCTTTTTCTTCTTATAGGTAAGGATTAAAGATAGATTTAAATTCTGTAAGCCATTGATAAGGTGCACTGGCTAGACTCCAGGTCACTATTAAATAGAGGTGGTGAGAGTGGGCATTCTTGCCTTGTTCCTCCTGTTTGGAAGCAGGGAGTACTCAGGGCCAAGCACTTTCTGTCTTCATTGTGTCCTTCTGTCTCTCTCGTCTCACCCAGAAACCCAGGTATCGTCTCTGGCTAGTCCTTCTCTTGGTGCCCGTCTGTATGGGCCAAGCCCTGGATGGTCTGTCTCCTAGCATCTGCCATGTCTTGCTCTCCTCCTTTTACACAGAGTCCCCACTCCTTGCCTAGACTGTTGCAGTACTCACCCAAGTCACTTCCTGTTCCCAGCTCCACCTGCAGGTGGTCTCCCCACATGCTTTGTGGTCGTCAGAGGGATCTTTCTAAAAGGCATTCCTTTCATTTTGAAATCTTGATTAAAGTTTTTAGTGACCCTCTCCTCTTGCCTCCAGGGCAGAGTCCAGCCCCCTTAACCTGTCATCAGCTGCCTTTGGGTGTCCTGGCTCCTCTGCATCCCTCTGGCCTCACCCTTTATCGTTTTCCTTGCACCTCATCTGACGAGTTCCTGAAAGGGCCTTACTCTCACTCACACCTATGTTTTTGCCTCTTTCTGTCCCTCTGTCTGGGGGCCCCACGCCTTTCCTTTTCTGACCCCTGTTCATGCATTTGTTCATTCACTCAGCAAACCTTTACTGACCATCTGCTCCGGGCCAGGCACTGTGCTAGGTTTTGGGGATACTGTGCTGCCAACACCCCCACTTCTGTGGTGCTCAGAGCCTAGTGAAGGAGACAGTTAGACAAGACCTGAGGATAAATTGTCATGATAAAGCTTTGAGTGGGGATTCACAGGATGCTGTCCTGGAAGCCCTTCCTGATGCCCTTACCCCTGGGGTCCCTCTGTGTGCCCCTTTCTTGCTTCTGTCAGAGCTTACCACACTCTACGAGGACAGCCCCCAGCCTCATCTCCTTGCTCTTCCACTCTGTACTCCTGAGGGCAGGCCTTGTGTCTGTTTCTCATCTTTGTATCCTCAAGGGCAGGTGCAGACTTGGCATGATTGTTTGTTGACTGAGTGAGTGAGTGAAAGAATGAATGGCCAGTTACTTCCATGTACCTGTGAAACTTGTGACCTGTTCTTCATTCTTCAGCCAAATCCTTTGACGCCTTGGTCCTGCTTCTTGCTCTGGTCGCCAGGTCTCTCTCCTCCTGGGGGAGCCGTTCTTCACCACTAGCCTGCTGCCATGGCACAACCTGTTCTTCTGGTATGTGCGGACTGCGGTGGACCAGCACCTAGGGCCCGGCGCTGTGGTGATGCCCCAGGCTGCCTCGCTGTATGCTCTGGTCGTGGAGTTCAGGGTAGGCCACCCAAAGGTTTTTGCAGAATGGGTGGGGGGACCTTGTTTTGTTGAAGACTTTGTATGCAGATGGAGCAAGTCAGGTCTTAATGATTTGGGCCCCTGCTTTTTTGGATCAGAACACTGCAGGGTTGAATAGAAGAGGCTTACCTCTGTAAAAATGCAGTAATTTGGCATATGAAATGGAAATGGCTGTGTCTTGTTATTTTACAATTATGTCTTATCAGAATAATTAAAAAAATATAAATTAAGAGTTTCAGAAGACATGCTGTGTGGCTTGCTCTGCTCTCATTAAGAGCTGAGGCTCCAGTTGTTAAAAGCGTTTTGAGACGGGAGAGTCGGCTTCTTTTTGTAAGAAAAACTTGAAAAGCTTCATTTTAATTTTCTCATCAAAGCAGAACCAGTCACAAAGTCATTTTGGGAAAGGCCTTTTTTATTAAAAGGATTTGAAATGCTGTAACCTGAAGTGTAGGGGGAGCCTCGTTTGATATTTCTCTGATAAGAATGGCTTTATCCATTGGCAGCTTAGTGGCTCCATCACTTATTTTCTGGACATTTCTTCTGTTATTTATTTACCTGGTCAGTTTTCCACATGAATTCTGGTTTTCATGGCCACAGAGGGAATGTGGAGAATGACACTTATCCACGCATACCTCCAGGAGACAGAGGACGCAGAGCTGCCTGGCCTGAGTGCGCTTCTGGTCCCCTCCCTCCCATTGTCCTCATACTGTTTATAGGCGCAGAGCCTTGAGAACTGATTTACAGATTTCTTCCCAAAGAAATGGTGTTCAGAATGGACAGGGAGTGAGAACCCCCAGCCTGGTAGCTCTGGCCGGTTGTCCCCTTGCAGGAGAGGACCTGGGGTCCTATGACACTTGGCAGACTTGAAGAACCAACCTGGATCTTTGGTGTCTCTGAGTTCCTTCAGCCTTGGGGGTCTCTTCCAGGTGTGTGGGAATAGCAAGATGTATCTCAGGTTTTGGACTGGGACAGCCCCTGGCCCGACCTCACTGACCCTTCTTGCTCTTGTCACCACACTTTTGTGTCCCCGGGTGGGTATGGATGTCTGTGTGCCTTGGCAGGTGGGTGTCAGTGAAGGCTGCACCTTCCTCACAGGACCTGTGGCGGATCCGGAGCCCCTGTGGTGACTGTGAAGGCTTTGACGTTCACATCATGGATGACATGATTAAGGTAGGTGGGGCCACAGCTCCCACCCGCAGTGTCCCACCCACCCACTCCTCACGGCCACAGGCCTCTAACAGGGACATCTGGCTTCAGTGGAGGGACCTGGGTTTGGCAGTGTGTGCAGTGTGCAGGGAATTCTTCTGTTAAGGGCGGTGAGGGCAGGTATATCTGTTCTGCTTGGTTCACTATGAACCTGAGAACCATTGTGTCTCAAAGTTGGATACTAGGCCCTTCTTGGTCCTGGGCTGTAACCCCTGAATCAGAGTTTTGGGCTGGAGCCTGTCCATCACCACACCACTGGAACTGTTCTTGCCAATGTCAGCAGCTTGTTCTCTCTGAACAGCTTTTCTAGAAGGCAGTTTGGTAACCTTCTGAGTTAGCCATTTTCATTTTGGGGACTCCATTTCAAGGGAAGCTGTTAGAGTATGGGGAGGGATGTGGAAGGGTGGTCCTTGGGGCTATTTATATATCAATTTAGGGGACTTAGTCAGTTACCAGGGTCTGCATCCCCCAGAACCAAGGGCAGATGTGCAAGTGCCAATGATAGTTGGATCTGCAAGGATTAAAGGAAATTGTCATGATATGTCCACATGAGAAGGGCAGAACAAGGGACACGACTCCATTTGTCTGTATTAAGAAAATTCACGCATACACACTGAGAAAAAGCGGAATAGTGGACACCAGAATATAAGCTGTGTGATTAGGAAGTGGTTAATTTTTTCCTTCTTTTGCTTGTCTTTCTGTTCAAATTTTTCTACGGTGATTATAGATTGCTTGTGTAAACATTTTTTTAAGTAAATAAAGCCAGTGGATATTTTCAGTTTGTATATTATCTGCCCTTCCACAGCACACCACTGACTGTTCCATGCTTTTAGAAATTTCTTTTGTGCCGAGTCACCTCACACTCAGGCTCCTTCCTGAACTCATCCCACCCTTCCAGTCCCCTAAGGTGTTGTGTGTTCTAGGTCACCCTCAGGCCTCTGCCTGACCCTGCCCTCCCTGGCTGTCCCCTTTGTCCTCTCTGTTGCTGGCCAATGTCTGCATCTCTCCTCAACTCAGACCTGAACTCAGACCAAATAGCTAAGAGCAGTGGACTCTGACCTTAATGCTTCCAAAATCCACCTGCTCTTCCCCCCTGCTCCCCCTGACCCCTAGTCTGGCTCCTTCCACTGCTCCCGTCCTAGGTCTGCCACCGCTTCATACCCAACTGCTTGGGCTCAGGGCCCCGGGCATCCTCCCAGGCAAGTCCTTGCCTTCAGTTGCAGTTTGTCATCTGGTCCTATAACAGTCGGGTCCTCAGTTTTCTTCCCCCACTGCTGCTGTTCTGGTCTGGGCCACTTTCATTTCTCACCTGTGACGGTGCAGCCTCCTGTCTCTCCCACTCGGCCTTCCTCCACATGGAGCCTTCGTGAACCTGTAGATCCTCCGTGTGGCCCTGTCTGTCCCCTGTGGGAAAACCTTGTCAGGCTCCCCCAACCCCCACCCCTGCAGAGTCACCTCTGCCGCTCAGCCTGCCCTGGGCTCTTCTCTGCGTCCTCTCCCTACTTGGCTTTGTCCCCTCTCCTCCCTGCGAACTCCTGTGTGACCTTCAGGAGGCAGCCCAGAGAACACCCTTCTGGGCAGTTTTCTCACCCAGCCCCATTCTCCACTAGAGGTCAGTGCTCCCCAGGCCCTGCGATTGCTGGTGTCCATGTTGTCTCCCTTTAGACCAGGAGCCTTTGTTTGGGGGTGGTCTGGCAGCTGTAGTGCTTAGGAAGGGTCACGAATGGTCAAGTGGCCAAGTGCCAGGTGTTTTCACCATTGTAGACTTTTGGTTCTCAGAGCAACTCATGAAATGGGCAGTCTCATCCCATTTTAAAAAGGGAGAAAATGAGGCTTAGAGAGGTAAAGTGACTCCCCAGGGAGACAGCTCGTGAGTGGCGGCAGGGAACAAGAATCCAGCTGGTCTGATCCAGGTGCCTGTGGTCTTTCTGTGAGCATCCACTGCTGTGACTGTGGCAGTTACTCTGAGGAACCCGGGCCATGGAAGTGAGGGGCGACTGGCATAGACCCTGGAGATGGGGTACGAGCACCTTGTCCCCTGGGCTGCCTGGCTCTGTTTCTGCAGACCACCACACCCCTTTCCCTCCTCAGCGTGCCCTGGACTTCAGGGAGAGCAAGGAGGCTGAGCCCCACCCGCTGTGGGAATACCCGTGCCGCGGCCTCTCTGAGCCCCAGCAGATCCTGACCTTTGATTTTCGGCAGCCAGTCCCCTCGCAGCCTGTGCATGCTGAGGGCTCCATCGAGCTGAGGAGGTGAGTGTAGGCTCTAGGGTAGGGGGCGTGGGGGAAGAAAGCAGTGGGCCTACTTTCTGTCTAGTAGTTACTGCCCACATGGCTAAGCATGCACTTAGGCCACTTTCACATGGGTGAAATGGCTCTCCTTGTCTCAGCCTTGCCCTTTCTGGTCTGAAGTGGCCCTGAGTGTATAGCGGGTGTCTCTGGGTATGTGCGGGTGGGGAGGGAGAGCCAGAGTGGGCTTTGTTCATCCCCCCACATCTGAGACTCCCTTTGAGCTAAGCGGCATGTTGAATTACAGCTGCAGAGAAACGTGAATTTGGTTGCTATAGTTACCCATTGGACCATTTTCCTGAACTCTCCTGGGAATCAAAGCAGGTTTGGAATTGGCGAGAGCTGCTCGTTGCGAGGCACCGGCAGGCCCATCCAGCTCCACCTGTCTTCATGGGGAGGAGCTGCTGCTTCTGGAGGAAGAACTCTCTTCTCACTGGGTGGAGGCCATGAGCCCAGAACCCCTCGGGGCTCTTTGACGAGGGGGAGGCAGGGCAAATACCCATCTGGGCCTGCCATCCAGGGTATCTGGGAGGGTGCTTCCAGTTTTTGGTGCCAAGGCTGCGCCCTGAGCCTCTTGGACCAAGCCTTTCGTGACCTCAGGCCGAGGAGGCTCGTGCTGCTCCACGGTTCTTTTGAGTGCTTGGCCAGGCCGCGAGGAGTGAGTTTGGGTTGTGGCTCTTCTTCCTCAGTATTTTACTGAGTAGCCTTTAGTCAGGGGGAGTGTTAGGAGCTTCCTGGCCAGGCAGGATGGAAGTGGGGAAGACCAGAGGTTTCTGGAAAGCAGAAGGGAGCCATGGCTGTGCTCACTCACCTCTCATATGGCTGTTTCTGTTTGGCCCAACATCCCACCCCACTCTCCCAGGCCTGGGAAGAGTCATGGGGTCGTCCTGTGGATGGAATACCACCTGACTCAGGACAGCACGGTCAGCACCGGCCTCCTGAAGCCTGCAGAGGACAAGGTAATACTGTGCTTGCAGGTCCCTGAGTGGGCCCACCCTGAGAGCAGGCACTGCTGGGGGAGGCCATGCCACTCACTTATGCTCTGGGTACTCCCAACCCATTCAGCGGGGTGATAACTCAGTGTCCCGCGTCACTTGGCCCTGGGTTACCTGGCCTTGGTAGCAGCTTCCCACTGCAAGCTGCCTGGACTAGTGGCTGGTCAGGAAGGGGCTTGGGTACTGGGAGCCCTCACTGCCTTCTTGCTACCCCTCCTGCAGGGGGACTGTTGTTGGAATCCCCACTGCAAGCAGGCTGTGTACTTCTTCAGCACCACGCTGGACCCTAGCGCACCGCTGGGCGGCTCTCGAACAGTCAGCTACACTGTGGAGTTCCACCCCCATACTGGCGACATCACCATGGATTTCACACTCTCAGACACTCTGGAGGATGAGCACTGACCCTCACTCATTGAGAAATAAAGTGGCCTGAGTGCTCTGGGCTCTGAATGGTGTGGCTTTCTGGGAAGGAAGGTGGAGGTACCTGTCCTTTCAGGGCCCAGCCTGGCCTTTTTTTTCCATTATTGTATTGCCAGCTCCTTGCTCCAGGTGTGGGCTGCTGGCTGAATTTGGAGCCAAGGAGGGGCCGGGGGGCTCCCCCTGCAGTGGTTTTGAAGTGCTCAGAAGCTCGAAGGTAGCACTGTCTCTCGTGCCCTCCCTGGAAAGGAGCGGAGCCCCGTAGTCAGCTGGGCTGGGCAGGTTGGGTGCTGTTCTCGGCAGCACAGTGCCGAGGCGAGTGTGCTGCCCATGGTGGGAGCCGGCCTGGCCTGCACCCCAGGAACCTCTGGGACTTGCCTGCCTGGCTCCAGCTGGGAGGGCTTCTGAGGTGGAGACACTGACTTGTGGTTGGGCCCTGGGCCTTGAAGACCCCAGCAGGGCCAGGCCGAGGCTGGGGTTCTGGCCCTGTCACTTGCTGGGTAATGTCACCAAGCCACATTCAGAGGTGTCTGGCCTTGGTGTGCAGCACCAGCAGCTGACTAAGGCCCAAGACCTGGACACCAGGTTGCTGTTCAGAGGACAGAGAAGAGCTGTCCCAGAGCAGCTCCTGAGATGTAGACCAGGAAACCAGCCATCAGGACAGGGAGCCAGGAGTTGCGCCTCTTCCCGTGTGCCCCCCCTTTTAGCAAAGGACCTCCTGCCACCTCAGAAGTCTGGGGCAGATGGGTATGGTGCCACCACCCCAGCCTGCCCTTGCCTCGCCAGGTAAGGCCAGAGTCCTGAGGAGGCCCCAGCCTTGCTCTGCCGCACACTCAAGGTGCCCTTTTGCTGTTTACTCCCAGTTCCAGAGGGAACGAGGAGACACCAAGTAAGAGAACCCAAGTGGCCCAGTGTCCTGCCAGTTCAGTGCAGACATGGGCTGGGCCTGTCCTGCAGGAGGAGGCAAGAAAGGCAGGGCCTCCCCAGCGCTGCCCCCACAGTCCTGCCTGGCCACCCAGCCCTGGAGTTGAGTTGGAGCAGGGCCTGGCCCCAGCTTTTTGCTCAAATAAGTGGAAAACACAAGCCTTGAGCCTCACAGTTTTATTTTCTCCTCATTAGCCATCCTTCCTTTCAGCACCAATAAAGGAAAAAAACACTTCTCTTTTGAAAATATTTTATCGGTGTAAAGACTGTTTTTCTTCTAGGGAAGAATCGTCTGGATATATATATTTGATAATGTTTTTACCAAAACCTTAGGTGTGCTTACCATATAAAACCCCTAATGTCCCATGAGGATACAATACAGAAAAGAATACAGAAATTAAAAAAGTGTTTTTTTCTTTTTAAAACAGTATTTCTAAATCTTAGCAAGTTAATACAATAGTTAAAAAGCATCAAGATTAATATTCATACTTAAAACTCAAGGTGGTTTGGACAAATGCAAATGACTGTCTCCTTCCAGAGCTGACCCCACCTCCTGGCTTCCCCGGAGGAGGCCGGGCCCGGGGCAGGCGCGGGCCTTGTTTGGGGATTTGGGTGACCCGTGTCTGCCCCTCCCAGGCCTAGATGCCACAGAATGTGAGATCTTGGCAATGTTTCTTTTCTTTCTTTTTTAAAAATCAAAATGGAAAAGTCTGGCTTGTGCACGGCCCTGGGAGTCCACAGGCTTCATGAAACATGTGGTTGGGCAATGGCAGCCTCAGCAGAGGCCGTGCCAGAGGGAGGTGCGAGGGGGGCCGGGGGGTGGGCCAGCCCTGCTCTGGACGCCAGGGCCAGGCTGGGCAGAGGCGACCTTGTTAGGACAGGAAATGGCTGAGGCACAGGGAGGTATGACTTGCCTAAGGCGCCCTGTGAGTGAGGGAGAGAAGCCTGTGCCCCCTGCGCCTTGGCTCCCACCAAGCTGCCCTGGGGGTAGGCGGCCTCTCGGAGGGATGGAAGCTGTGCTGGAGTTTCTCTGCTTCAGGAGCCCTGGCCTCGGCCTCTGCTGCTCTCCCAGGCACACAGCCGACTTGCAGCCTGGGGGGCCTCAGCTCAGGCCTGGCTATCTAGTTGGGCCCCACCCGTGGGAGCAGAGATTCTGGCTGCTCCTGGGAATGGGGGCCCTCTGACAGCAGGAAGCCTACCCAAGGCCCTGAGAGCCAGGCCCTCTGAGGAGGGGCACAGCAGAGAGCCCAGGAGGGACAGCACCCTCAGCCGGTGGTGAGCAGCCTGTCCTGGCTTCTGGACACAAGGTGGGGCTGGGGGCCTGGCCAGTGAAGTGCTCCTAACAGCAAAGCCCTCAGCCCAGCTGCTGCCCTGGCCTGCTGGGTTTAGATAAACCAGTGCCACCACAGGTGCAAATCTCAGGAATGTCCTCCCCCAGTAAAGGGCCTGGCCTCTCGCTGGCAGCTTGGCTCCCTCTTCGTCCCTCTTCCAGCTCAGTGGGTGACAAGGCACAGCATCAGCACACCGGCACCAGGAGGCTCCCAGCAGCAGGGTCCTGGTGCACCCCCAGCGTTGCTGGGTGGAGCTGCCTTCAAGCCAGATGGGCACGTGGTCAGGGCACTACGAGGAGGGGAGACCAGTGGGGGTTGTCAAGAACAGTCCCCCGAGGCAGAGGAGCCTCACACCTGGAAACAGACAGAACCCTCCCTGCATGACCAGGGGAGCGGGTCCAGGTGTGTTTAAAAAGGCAGGTGGACAGAGGCAGTGCTGCCATGGGGTGGGGAGCTGTGGGCCTCACCTGCAGGCTCTGCCACGCTATGCTTGGGTGTCCAGGACTGGCCCTGGTCACACAGTAGCAGAATAGGTGTCTATGCATCTGGACGCCAATTAGTACCACTCCTTGCCTCACGCAAGTGGTGGCTATTGGCCTTGCCACCCCCAGCCTGCACACTGATGAGGCGACAGGCTGCTGTCGGCACCTTGGCTCCCCCGCCTTTGTCCAGGGCCCCTCGGTTGCTGTTGAGAATGGGCGTGGGAGATCAGAGTCGCAGCCCCACCCAGAGGCAGGTGGACAGTTCCTGAGCTCAGCCAGCATGTGGATGGGGACGGGCCCCACAGAAGGATTGGTCCCAAACCAGAGGTGTCCAAGGGGGGAGACGGGATCAGGCAGAAAGATGTGTTGGTTTTGACAGAAGAGAAGTTACAAATCTTAGCATTTTCAAAACCAGAAGCCCCCCACCCCCCACCCCCCCATGCCGTGAGTTCCCCTTTTTCCTGTAAAAAAGTGATGCTCTCCGGGGATTCCTGTCTATGGCTCCACTGCCCACTTCGGAGTCTCTGGGGCCCTGGTGCGCCGGGGGGAAGGGAGCCTATCTCGGGAAGAGGAGCCTTCTCCCGTGCGGCTTGCAGACCCTCTAAAGTGAAAGGTTGTCTTTGTTCTTAACTTTTTCTGTTTTTCTTTTTAAAATGTGATTGCCCTTGAATGCAAGACCCTGGGAAGAGCCCGGGCTCGCTGGTAACTGGACACAGCCTCACGGTCCCTGCTTGGGAGCCGTCCCGGCTGGCGGCGGTGAGCAGGTGGTCCTGTGCCCAGGAATGCTTCTTTGGCTGGTTCTGATTGTGTTTGGAGTTTGGCCTTGGGTGAGGCCCAAGCGAGGGGTCTGTGTGGCTACGGTGTGGCACGTGGCATGCAGGCAGCGTGCATGCGAGGGTGCAGGCATGCGAAACAACATGGCAGCAGACAAAAATAATGAACCCTGGACGAAGCTTGAGAAGAGATACAAAGAGTACAGAAACCCGGTTCTCATACTAACCCACGGGTTACAAACTAGTTTGTGCTGTAGATTTGTAGAAAATCACGTTTGGAAAGAATGGCACTGGTTGGGTAGCCGGGGCTCCCGGGGCCGACCTGACTCCTGTGTCCAACGGTGAGTGCCCAGAGGTGCAGGGCAGCGCTGGTTCCAGCTCACCCGGGACTAACCGTGGCTCCCCCTGGGCCCCTGCCCTCCTCCCCTGGCACCGGGGGTCGGGGGGTGCTCGCTGCTGGAGGAGACGTGGCCAGGAAGGGGCTTCGGCTCAGAGGGCTGGCAGAGGCCCAACTGCTCCCGGTGACTTGGCTGGTCTATGCCTCCTCCTCCGCCGCAGACACCATCAGCCGCATGGCTACAGGGAGGTGGTCTGTCAGGCCTGACAGCTGGGTGATAAAACTGAATTCTTCCACCTCCTGCAGGAAGGGGCGGGGCAGAAGCATCCCCGTTAGACCCAAAGACTGCAAAGGAGGGACCTGGAGGGCAGGGGCTAGGGCCTCTGGGCTGGGGCTGGCCCAGAGTTCCCTTCAGGGCAGAGGGGTGGGAGGATCCCATGGGCCCCAGAGGTCTCTGGGACTGGCAGGTCTCACTTTGAGGGGAGAGTTCAGTGCTGTCGAGGGTGCAGGACGCAGGGTCTCCTATCTACAAGCACGGCCTGGCTGCCCGGCCCAGCCCCAGACTCACGGCTTTCCAGTCCAGGCACAGTCCCTCCTCCGTGTACAGCATGTAGTCGATGCGCCTGCCGTTGCCCTTCAGCAGGTCCTTGCGTCCCTTCTGGCCTGCCCCAGTGCTCTTGCTGGTGGGGAAGGCGAGGTACTCCCGGCGGCCTTCCTCACTCTCCAAGACCCTGCTCATGCAGACAGGAAGGCAAGGTGAGCCCCTGCCCCAGCCCCCAGGTCCTCAGTGTGGAGCCACATTCTCATCCCCAAGTGAGGGAAGCAGGTCAGAGCAAACCCCTGCATTTAAGATCTGTCTTCCCTGTGGACCCAAAAAGGGACTGGGATGGAGGGAAACAGTCTGAGCCTACAAGTTCCTGACTGATCTGGGCCACTCCAGAATCTGCCTGGGAATGTCCCATGTCCACCTTGGGCTAGCCAGCATTCGCTTTCCCTTTCTGAACTGGGACATTGTCCATGGCTGCAGCTTGGACCCAGCACCACCCAGAGCCCATGGCCGAGTTAGGGATGGAACTGCCTAGCCCCTCTGCAGAATGGGGTTCTGCTCTGAGCCAATACGGGCCTGTCTGGGGGAACTTGGTCTTGGTAGTGAACCTCGGGTATCCTTCTCTCCTGAAAGTCCTCAGACTCCCCATGACTCTTGTTTCAGGCAGCAGGAGCGGGGGAGCCAGGGGAGCACCCATGCCCCCTCCCAGGACTGGATTCTGTCGCTCTGGCCCTGAGCCACCAAACCTCTGGGCTTCCACTTCCCCCTCTGACACAAGAACGATTGCTGTGGGCCCCAGGACACTTTAGGGGCCCGGTGTGCCAGGAAAGGAACAACGTGGGATGAGGAAGGAAACTGATGTGGGTGCCTAAGTGCTGGCCAAAGTTCTACAGGGAGGGCAAGGCGCTTGGGTTGGGTATCACACCCTGAATCTGAGTCTTCTGACTCCCTGTCTGCCGACTCCTTCCTGCCGGATTTCCTCCGGGGCCCAGCCAGTGGGGAGGAGCCTTTATGGGAGACCCCGTCACAGAGAGCAGATGCAGGCTGATGAAGGGGACAGGAAGGGCAGCCACCAAGAGACACTACACAGGCCTGCCCGGCCGGCTAATGCCTGGACAAATGGAAGGGACGCCTGCACAGGCATAGCCAGCAAACATGGGCTCCTACAAGGTTTTTATCTGTCTTGAGATAAATACACGAATGACATGCAGAACATCGTTATCTCTCAGAAATATAATCCATTACTGTCCTTTGCCTTTGATAATTAATTCTAGCATCAATGATCTAAGAGTTACTGATAGTCATTTTTTAATCATCATCTCATAAAAAGATAATTTTCTCAGCATAGGATGATGTTTCAAATTTAGTCCATAATCTAATTAATTGGCTCAAATTAGCTGCGAGGAGCCATTACTGTGACTCTGTGCAGTCTCACATTGTGAATTATAAATTGGTTCTGCTGCTGGCCTCTCAAATGTGTCCTTTATGGACGTCTCAACAGGTTCAAGAATGAAGTTTGGCTGGGATGGAACTGTCTCTGCTTTGAAAATGACTGGCTTGTGTTAGCTCTTCTCATATTTTTATTTGCCTAATTGGTGGATACCAGCTGCCAGGCTCCCTGGAGCAGACGCCATCCCCAGGGTTCTTCTACAGGGATCTTGGCCTCGCCCTGGAAGATTCTGGTCCCTTTTCCTGTGCCCAGCAGGGCCCCAAGGCCGATGGGGCTTGGGGCAGGGCAAGCTCTTGGAGAGTGACCCGGACTCTGGGTGCTGGTGTAGGAAATGCCACCTCAGGACCCCAGGCCTACTGGGAGGCTTCTCCTTGGTGAGGCCAGCCCGTGAGGCCTGAGGGCCACCCTCGCCTCGGCCCCCCCTCCCCCAGCTTCAGTCCCTGGGGCTGTCACAGGTTTCCTTCCCATGGAGCTGTGCTGGCTTGTCTGCCTCACACAGCCCGTCTCTCCACCCCTGAGTCAGGGCACACTGCTCATCCCAGACCTGGGAGCCAGCCCAGGATCCACCCGCGCCCACCCAACGCAGCTGGGTCCTTACTTCTGCAGATTTTCAGGGGTGCACGCGTCCTCATCGTAGAGGCCATCTGTGTCCAGCAAGGTACCTGAGGATGAGGCAGTGAGAGAGGTCACTGCAGGTAGGGCCTCTCCAGCCTCTAGAAGGGCTGCCTCTCTGGGGCAGGAGGGGTGGGCGAGGGCTCTGCTGGCCTGGGCAGCTGAATGACCTCCCAGCAGTGGGATCTTGGGGCAGGTCCTGGAGGTCTTTCTGGGAAGCCTGTGGGGAGCCCAGCCTTGGTGGAATATCAAGTCTCAGCACGGGGTGCTCAGGCCTCAGCAGTGCCTCTCCCCTGCCCCAGGCCTCTCTGTCCCCCGACACTCTACCTCCACGCCCCCACCCCAGCCCCAGCCCAAGCCCCAGCTCACCGATGGCCCACGGCTTCTCCTCCCCGGGCCCCAGGCGGCAGGGGTCCTTGTAGCGTGTAAACAGGGAGTGCTGCTGCTCCAGCTTGTCGTCTGCAGGGAGGGAGGGAGGGAACCTTGTGGTCTCGGGGTGTCTGGCCTGTCCTGGAGGGCCACCTGCCACTGGTTACTCTGACCACATGCAACCACGTCCCTGTTCCTCAGGTAACTGCCCCTGGGTGGGGTCTGTGGTCCATTTGTCATTGATTTTCTGTGTCCTTGAGAATACCCCCCTCTCTACACCCCCACTCTAGTGTTCAGCTTTCCTTCTGTCTAAGGACAGAGGTCATTGTCCCTCCTGGACTCCAGGGAACAGTGATCTCAAGGCCTTCCCAGATGCTGTGGCACACTCTGCGGGGGGTTGGCTGGTTGATGCTGCCCCGGCCGGGACTCCTGCCCTTCACAGACCTGGGTGCCCAGGCAGAGTGAGGAGTGACCCCACCAGGCTCAGAGAGGGAGATGACCTGCTCTGGGTTCGGGTTTGTCCTGCCAACTCGTGGAGCCAGAAGGGCCTTTGTGAGACCCCTGGGAGGAAGGACAGGGCACGGAGTGGAGCCTGATGGGATGGGACCCCCTCCCGACAGCCTCTTCCTGTGTGCGCTGGGTCCCCACCCTGACTCAGGAAGATTCTGGGAACACCCAGCATTTGGAGCTGGCGTCAGGCATGTGACTGTGAGGGCACCTCCGGGCTGCAGGGGTGGACTGTGTGTTCCACGGTGAGCACTGGTCTCCCCACCCACCCTGGAGGTGCCACCCTTGTCAAGGGAGGCCTCCCTGGTCGCGAACAGATAGAAACAGCTGCCACCAGCTGCCACTTTGAGGTTTTCTCCTTTCTCTGAGGATTAGCCCCATGTTGCCCACCCATCCTCAGTTTCTCCTGGGGCTGTGGCCAGAGTGGAAGGAGCCAAGGAGCCAGTAGACCAGCAGGTTTTCCTTGAACCCAGCTCCTCAGGCCAAGGGAGGTTCAGAGCTGCCCAAACACCCAGGAGGTCCTAGGATCAGCATGATCATCTGAGTCACAGCTCAGTTATTTAAATTAATTATTTGAAATTTCACCCATGATGAACTTTTAGTCTTTTAGCCTAAAGGCATGATTTCCAGGGTTCAAATCCCAGTTCAACCACTTCCTGGCTGTGTGACTTGGGGACTAGTTACTCAACCTCTCTGGGTCTTAACCTCCTCTTCCACACCATGTGGGTAAAATACAGTGCCCACTCTTAGTGTTGTTAAATGAAACAGTAGGCCCGTGAACAGTGGTTAGAATTGTGTCTGGTGAAAGTAAGAGCTGAACAAAGATGTGGTGGGTAGTATTAGCTGACTCGCCCTCAGTCTGAGTGTCAGAGGCCCCAAGCCTTCCCTTCAGAAGTTCAATTTGAGGGCATCTCTTTATCTCCAGCAAGGAGCCCTCTGAGCTTGCTAGGCAGAGCATGGGCTCTTCTCATTCTAGTGCTTCTAGGAGTCAGAGAAATCATAGCCTTGCTACTATCCCACTTACATGTTCGCGAGGAGCAGGAAGTTCTTCTAGCTGCCTAAACTGAGTCTTTCCAGCTGTGACTGGAGCCCACGCCCTCCCCAGTAGCCAACCCGGATGGGCAGGACCACAGGCTCACCGGAGGAGCAGTTGTCAAAGTTAAAATCTCCACAGATGACGTCAAACGCCACCAGCTCCTCGGGGTTGGCTGCGCTGGACGAGGAGGTAGATTTTCGGAAATCAGCCAGCCAGTCCTGAAGCAGGTCCAGCTGTTCACACCGGATGGCACTGTCCTCTTCGGGGCAGAACCACAGAGACCAGATGACGAAGATGCAGCCAGACCCCAGCGCCGATCCCAGCCCTCTGGGGGCAGATGCCCCACCCCCGACAAGTGCGGCCCACGGGACCTACCTGGCAGGGCGTGCAAGTGTGTGCAGGAGATGTACCCGACAATTCTTTGGTCCTGAGGTGTGCTTCCCACCTGCACCTGTGGGGGAGGAGGTGCAGTGTCAGTGCGGACACCTACAAGCCATCACTGCTCTGAGCACCAAAGGATGCTGGCGAGCCCCCCACCCTCCCTGTGAACCCTCACAAGCCCAGCTTCGTCGGCTCCTGGCTAGGCCCGGGCCCAGGGAGGAACAGCACATGTCCTGCTTCTTGGAACTTCTGGTGCAGCATGGGAGGCAGATACCTAAAGAAATACCAGCCCGTGGCATGGTGAGTGCCGGCAGCAATTCACGCAAAGCTCTCGAGGAGGGAAAATGCTGAAATCCCCAAAGATTTCCTCCCCAAACGCCTGCCGTCTCCTGGTGACCAGAATGTCCACATGGATGACCCTCACGTGCCAGCCCCTCAGTTCCGTGTCCACTCCTGTCTGGTGGCTCTTTCCTCCTCCTCTTGGTCATACCCTAGACCCAGATCACGCCCTAGAGCCTGTCGCTCTGAAGTCGAAGCTGGGCTCCCCTCTGGGAGGCAGCCCACTTAGATGCTGGATGCTGGCCACCCTCCCTCCACTGTGAGAGGCCTCGGACCCTCCCCTCTGCCCTCTCTCCCCCGTCTCTGCCCTCTGGCTTCATGAGAAATCACTTCATCTGCTTTTTGGCTGTTGTCCTCATTAGTTCCCCGATCTGGGATGACAGCTGTGGCCTGTGTCTCCATGGCACCTGTGTCATGGGCTGGCCTCAGGTGCCTCACGGCCTCCATCCAAACCCAGTCCTCCTTCCTCCACAGTGGCCTCCTCATACCTTCATGCTCCACTCTTCCCCAGTCCTCGGTCCTCACCTCCCTGCTCACCTCCTTCACTGCAAACAGAGTCCCGGGGGATGGAGTGGGGCAGGGGGCTCCTCCCCAACTCCCTGCCCAACCACAGATGACCCTGGCAGGCTGTCTCCACAGGTTGGCATAGTGAAATGGGCATCTCAATCATGCATCACAGGCAACTTGATACGGCCCCCAGAGGTGACCCTGATGCAAGCCTGAGCCGTTGTCAGCGCTGTGGTTGGGGATGTAAGGGATGGCCACCCAGGCTGCCGGCTCTCTCAGGCCCTCTGGCCACGGCCCAGGTGCTGGAGGCTGAGATGGGAGAGTCCCTCCCAGGCATGCTCCCCACGACCATCCGTGGGTGTCTTTCCCCAGGGACTTTTGGTTGGCTCCTCATCCTCTTCCTCTGTGGGCGCTCCTCCCACCTGAGCCTCAGCCGTCTTCCCCAAACTTCACTAACTCACAGCAGACTGGGTTTTCTGTGCTGACGAGATGGCCCTGGGGAACTTTCCAGGGAAGCTGACTGTAGAGGCCGGTTCTCTGCTGAGGGGCCTGCAGCAGCACGGTGGGTGCACCTGGCACCTGCTGAGCAGACCCTGCCCATCCCCCAGCTAAGAGCAGCCTGGGCTCCCTGCTGCCGCATCACAGGCCCCCCACTCTGAGAGTCTTGGGAGGCGTCTGTCTTTCTTTTTGCTACTGACGTCAGGTCGGCATTTTTCTCCTCCACAGGGACTTTCACATCATCAGCACCGTAGCTTTCTATGGCTCTCCCTCCCCTTTCCCAGCTGGGATGGAGGCACATGTTCCCAGCGCCCAGGGGGATGAATGGCTGGTTACTTGATAATGAGCTATATGGCCTGGATTTGGGGCTGTTTACAAACTCACGTGTTCACTATTCACTTCTTGCCCAAATTCCAGACCCAAACCTTGGCCCCCTAGTACCCCCACCCCTGGAATGGCTCAGGAAATTACATACCGTCAATACCCTGTTGCAAAAACACAACACAGTTTTAAAACCACAATGCCCCCAAAGGCCACATGATGGCGCTCTCGCCCCTGCATTCCTTAGGCAGAGTCTGTTCCCTCCTCAGTAATGTGAGCTCTCCTGCCTCCTGCTTCACAGACGCTGCCTTGCTGGAACCTTACGACAACCATATACTCAAATTATACCACAACTGGCCGGGGTCACAAGGCTCCGATGGCCGAGGCTGGTTCAAATCAGATGTTTGCTGCCCCACGCTCAGCTCCCCACCCTCCTCTCTGCTGTTTTCTGAGCTCCTCTGACTTAGCCAGGCTTATCACTGGCTGCCCCTTTGATGGTTTCAGTGCGTCAGCCCTTCACTCACTCAGCACTTAGAGTCGCCTGCCCGTGCTGAGTCCTGGGCAGGGACAGGAGACAGGCGCAAAGAGGCAGCACTGCCCCCGCGCTGAGGAGAACCCGCCCAGAGGGAAGACACGTGGTGCGAGGCCCCTGCCTCCCCCTCCCCACCCCCGTCCACCGTCCACCGGTACCTCAACCCCTCAGCCTGCTTCCTGCTCTCAGTCGGCCATGGGAGCTCGCCAGGATCCACTTTATTACGTGCTGGGACTTATTGATTCCTGGCTCGAGTCCTCGGGAGCCGCAGAGGCTTGTGTTTCTCTTGCAAAAACAAATAATCACACTGAGAGGTTGTGCCTTTTAGTCCTGGTGGGCAAAGACTGTCAATAGGGAAGGGGCCAGAATCAGGTGCTCTCATATGCGAGGCAAAAATGATTCCAGGCCCTTCCTTTCAGGGCATCACAGTAGCAGGAAAGCACGTTTTCCTCAAGGATCGGAAGTGCCACAGAGTAGATTGGGAGCAGGGCTGGATGGGAGAGCCCTGAGGATGCAGGGAGCACTGGCTTCCATGCACAGCCACGGGCAGCATCTTTCCAGGGCTCGGGCCCCTTCCTGGGCTGGCCTGTCTCCTGAAACCTCATTTATTTTACTCCTCCACATAGGAGAATCAGACACGCTCCGGCCAACAGAGACGAGCTGGGTCTGCTATGGTGCCGGGCACAACCGACTCTGCTCTTGAGGAGTTCTGACAGGAGAGATGGGCAATGGGACACCTGGGACAAGGGCTGAGGAATCTATGAAGGGAAAGCTGGTTTGTGCTGGATGGCTGTCAAGGAAAGCTCCACAAAGGTGGTGCAGCCAACCCAGGTTGGGACCAAGACGGGGAGCTGTGCACATGGAGGCCCCTTGGGGGTGTGGTGTGACTGAAGCTGAGTGCAGGTGAGGGTGGAGGGGCTCAGGTGAAGGCTGGAAGGAAGGGAGAAACAGGAGTCAGACCTGGGACGCGGGGAGGATGAGTTGGAAGGGGAAGGCCAACCAAAATACAGGTGGGTAGATGCGGAGGAGTGATGGCCTGGGCCATGATGGTGCAGCTGGAGACATGGGGTAGACCCAGAGGCATCTGGAAAGTGAATTAGGAGCCTGGATGGATTGGATGGGCTCAGGGCACAGAGAGGATTCAAGGTGGGCCCTTCTGGCTGAGGGACGGTGGAACCTGGAGGAGGTGGGGTCCAGGGCAGATGATGAATTCAGTTCGGGAGTGAACGGGACTGTGTCCAGGAAGCAGCCAGACAAAGAGCTGGGGGCTTAGGGGAGAGATCTGGCGTGGGACAAACCTGAGAGTCCTCAGCAAGTGTGGAAATGGAGGCTGTGGAGTCACTTCCCCGGGGCAGGCGTGTGGGGCCAGGCACTTGGAAATGAAGAAGGCTGGCCAAGCGGGTCACGTTGCTGTGGGGCCGCCAACCCTCAGCTTGGGCTGAGAGCTGGGCAGAATGCAGCAGGCCTGATTGCTGCCCCATCTGCTGAGATGGGGAGAGAAGTTGCAAACCGGGTTTTATGCGAAATATCTTGATTTTTAAATGTTGGCCAACACAAGAAATTTCTTAATGGTGTGGACCAAATTAAATATATCAGCAGACCTGTTTTAGACCCAGGAGTTAGAGGGAGCATCAGCATTTAAAGGATGGGCAGGTGACAAAGAGCCCAGAAGGAACAACCAAAGAGGTGGGAAGAAAGCCTTCAGCAGAGGGGCTGTCTCAGGAAGACTGTTGTGACCCTGGTGGGCATGGTAGTTGGGCTGCCAGATCAAGGAGGGAGCCTTGAACCATCTGTAGAAGGGGGGCAGGAGGGAGAAGGTGAACCCCGCCCCACAAGCCTGAAAACATGTCCCCTCCTTCCCCAGAAAGTCACTCTGGCTGCTCAGACAAAAATATATCTGTGGAACAGAACGTTGATGAACCATATGCCAAAATGGGGAAGCTGGCTCTCCCGTAAGAGGAGTGCAGTCAATTTCACCATTTCAGGCTGTGAATGGAGAGCTAGGGACTCCAACTCTGGGCCCACTGAGCCACACAAGAGCCACTGAGCACCTGAAGTAGGGGCCCAGGCCCGGGGTGCTGCCCTGGCTCCAGTAGGCTCCATGCAGACAGTCAGCCTGGACCTTCACTCCCAGCAGGTACTTGGCTGACAGGCAGCACTTTCCTGGACAGGCTGAGCACGGTCAGAGCCGAGAGCCTCGCCACGCTGGGGCTTCCGCACTAACCACACTAGGCACCCTTGCCCCCTGCCCCCCTACACCTGGACCCCCTTCCAGGGGGAACCGAGAAGTCTTGGGGAAATTATGGAGAGAACCCACACCCACAGCAGCTGCTGCCTCTGGAGGCAGAAAACCCTGTTCTGTATCAGCTGGCCAAATGATGCTTCAGAAAATTCTGGAAACACCAAGAGCGGCTTTTGGATAGGGAACAAAAAGTCAACACTCTGAGCATGTCAGGCTCAGCAGAAGATAATGTGTAATGACCAAATTACCATGGTCTAAAAACTCCTCCAATTGCATCCAAATTAGCAGAAATAATTATGATTCAGTTTAATTAGTGACTATGGAAGCGAAGCCTCGGGCTGGTGGGCAGAGTGCCTGGCATGGCAGATGCCTGACAGCCAGGAGGGAGAGGACGTTCCGGCCAGTAAGGCTGGAGGCCTAAGCAAGCAGGCATGGTAATGGGCCTGGGACCTCAGAGCCCTGCCTGCCCGCTGCACCCAGTGGTCTGTGCGGGTCTCCCATCGTGTGAACCTCTGCTCCTTTCCAGAGAGGGGGCTCCCTGCCTCCTCCTACTCCCCGTTTACCATTGCCATGCCATCATCACCTGCACTGCCAGCGCCAGGAGAACCTCCCAGCCTCACCACTCCAGCTCCACTGTCCACCCTGTGAGCAGGCTGTAGTTGCCCCTGCTTTACAGGTGAGGAAATGGTGGCTCAGAGATCTGAAGAACTTGCCCAAGATAACCCAGCCAGGTCTGTCTGAGCCCAGACCCTTGGCTCTTGTCCCTGCATTCTGTTTCCCTTGTCCCTGAGCTGATGGCCCCCCAGTTCAGCTCCATGAAAGACCTTGTCTGCCTCCAGCCCTCCAAGAGAATGAGGACCCCGCCTGCGGCCCACCTCCCGCCGTGGCTCTGGGACCAGTTGGCGTGTGCCCTCAGGTGGGGCGAGGCCTCCTACCTTGAGAAACAGAGCTCCCTTGGAGGCCAGGCTGTCGGAGCACCGCCCATTGGGGTAACAGTGATAGGCCACATCCATGATGGGGTAGCGGCTGGCAAAGAAGAGGCCGCTGTTGAGAAACTTGAAGCTGCAGCAGCCTTGGCAGCCGTAGACCCCGACGTCGTACAGGATGTACTCGAAGTAGCCGTGCAGCTGGTCTTTCAACTTGGCGGCCGCCCGCTTGTCAAACACCTCCTGCAGGCACAGGAAGTCCAGGTTGGCGGGGAAGAAGGCCGAGACCTCATGGTCAAAGGCCTCGTCTGGGTGCCGTCTCTTGCGCGCGGCCGCCTTCTTCACCACCGAGGCCTTGTATGGGAGCTTGCTGTTGGTGGCACCTGGCTCCCCGCTGCCGCTGTCCGCCCCGGCTCGCGCCTTCACCAGGGACTCCCTGGAAGCTGAGTGGCTGCCCAGGCTCCCCGAGTCCCCATCCTGCTGACTGTGGTGGGGTGTCTGGCCCCGTGAGCCCCCGCCGGCCCCATTCCTGGCCTGGCCCACAGTGGCAGGGTCATCGGCTTCGGGAGGCCGGCCCCCCTCGTCACCACTGCCGATGCGCACGATGCAGGCATCCTCAAGGCTGCCGCTGTCGGCCAGCTCCCCAGAGGCCGGGCCGTTGGCAGCCTCATCACTGGGGTGACGCCCGCTGTCACCCTTGTATTCCACAGAGGCCGTCCTCTTAATGCTTCCAGGGACGGCCCGGGCCACGCCATCACTGCCCTGTGGTGACACCAGGCTGCTGAAGCTGGCCGCGCTGATGGAGGTGTTGGTGGGGGAATCAATGTAGATTTTGATCTGGGGCCGACTGGCCCCGTTGCGGATTCTCTGCCCAATCTCTTTGGCCCGTGCTTGGGTGTTAAAAACATTGTTGAACCTTGCCAGCGATTCGGGAAGAAGGCAGAGGTTGGCTGTGGTGAAGCAGAAGCTTTTGCCAGGACCTGTCCCCTTCCATTCACTGAGCAGGGCTGCCCCACCAGCTGGGCCCTTGTCCTCCAGCCGGGAATAGATGTAGGGCCGGCGGGCAGATTGCAGAGGGGACCAGAAGAGGAACCCAAGAAATGCAAAGGGCAGTGAGGCGACCAGGAGGGCCAGGTAGACAGGTGTGAAGAGATAGGAGCAGAGCAGCTGGAGGCAGCACCAGTCGTCCGCCCGCTGGCGCGTCTCGTAGGTGGTGGGTATGAAAGGGGCCAGAAGCCGGTCCACCAGCCAGTAGCATGGGAAGATGAGGGCCCAGGACACGGCGTGCAGGGCGGACAGACAGCTATTAGGAAAGGGGGTTGTGTACAAAACCATTGCAGCTCACTGGGTGCCGTGGCCGGCCCTACTACATGGTGTCCGTGGCAGCGCGGGCACTTTCCTGGGTGGGGTGGGCGAGTGGGGGGACAGCTGGAGGAGGGGTCACCTCCTGGTGAGGTGTGACTCTGGATGGTCAGTGGTGAGTGTTAGCCAGCCAGTCATGGTTCACCTCAGTGGGCCATGCTGGGCCACCCAGGCCTGCTGCAGAACCTGCAAGACAGAAGGGGAGGGGCTTTATTCATCTTTAAGAGGAGCACTTCGAATTCTGGGGCTATTGTTCCCACTCACTCTGTTCCTACTTCCTCCAACATAAGCAGGACTGTTCCAAGGACCACGCTGGAGCCAGCAGGCTCACAAAGGGGTGCCAGCACACCCTGTTTGCCTGTGTGTGTTTGGTTCTCTTGGAGTGAATAGCTTGGTGACATGACTGCCTCTAGCTGACCATCTTGAACTTGTAACCTAATTGCTTGAAAACTGGCCCAGAATTTCAGAGGAGCACAGCTTTGTGGGGCCTCAGCAGGGAGGCTGGGGATCCTAGAGGATGCCTGGGCCTGACACTGGCCTGGAGCAGCCAGAAGCCCATCAGAAGCCAGAGGCGTGTTTAGAACAGGCGAGGGGTGAGCCTGAGTCAGAGGAGCTGCAAACGTAGCCACTTGTCACCAAGTGCCCGCCAGGTCAGAATGGAGAGGGAACAAACTGCAAAGAAAATGGGCCAGAGAGGCCTGGGGTGGGTGGCAGTGTGGCTGGCAGGACCCCTGAGAGGAAGACCCTCCAACAACGAGGCTCTTGCTGTGCCCCAGCCTGCAACATCAGACCACCTCTGAGGTCCCACCCCCAGCGACCCCCTACTCCCATCCCTGGGGCAGAAATCCCTGTCTGATGAGGATCCAGGCACAGCCTGGGCCTTACCAACTTCCAGAATGATCAAGGGTACCCAGTTACAGGGACTCTGATGATCCCTGAGACTTTTGGAGAAGCTCCCTGGGGCTTTGAGGGTTTGGCCCAATCTTCTCCCCTAAGCCCCTGAGGTGAAGCTCTAGGGCCCAGCCGAGGCCCACAGCTGCCAGAATGAGTCTACTCCAGGTCCTTGTCCCAGCCTGTCTGGGAGCCACAGTGGGTCTCAGAGCAGGCGCCAGGGCCCCGCCTAGGAGAGGACACAGGTGCACTTCTTGCGCTGAATGTAGAATCAATGAAAGACAAGAGTGTGGAGTGTTTACCCTGCCTCCAGGGACCCGCGGATGATCATTCTGTGGTGAAGCTTGTGTAAGCATAACCCAGAGTTTTCATTACCAGATCAGCTGGCGGATTCATTTCCTGCTGTCTCACAGATGCAGCCCTACTCCTGCCCTGGCACCACGAGGGGTCTGTGTCTACATTGCCATCCATCCCGGGCCCACACCCTCTCTTCCTCCTGCCTCCCTGGTCATCTCAGCCAGGACCTGAGTGTCATCTGGGCTCTGCTCTCCTTCAGTTCCCACTTCCCATTGTCTTCTACCCATGCAAGCCCCCTGGAGCCCCTGCACTCACTCACTTTGTTGGTCTCCTCTCCATCAGGCCATCCTCCACACGATGGCTAGACAGTTTCTGTCTAATCAGTGTCACAGATGCCTCAACCCGGCTGAAGCCTCGCTTGGTCCTTATTGGGAGGCTTGTCTCCTAGCGGGGCCTGCCAGTACCTGCAGCCACATCTCCTTTTGTGCTCACTTCCCACTCCCCAGGCTGTGGATTCCTGTCCATGCCCTGCTGTTTCCCACGTCTGCCCCTCGTCTAGCTTACCCCTTCTCTTCTAAGACTTAGCTTAGAAATCACCTCATCAGAGAGGCTGTTTTGCCTCCCCTTGCCGGGTGGCTAAGACTCTCTGGTGGGGGCTCCCCTTCCCCTTGTGCATGGCCTGGTCTCTGCAGTTCTAGATCATAAATTCTCATGGGACACGACGACCTCCCCAGCAGACCAAGAGCTTCTTGAAAGAAGGGGCTGCGGTGAGGGTGCTGTGGGTCCCGGGCTGCACCAGCAGGAACTCAGGCAGTGGGTGAGTGAATGGAGGTCGATCTGTGCTGCCTCCGGGCCCGCGGTGTGAGGGGTAGTTTCCATGATGCATGTCAGTCACCCAAGCGCACTTCCGCGACCACCATCTCTGGGCTGATGTGGTATGGGCAGGGTGCTCACCCTGGACCAGAGCTTAAAGTCTGCAGATGAACCTAAGCTGGTGGCTGTGTCTGGTTCTGGAGAATGCACCTTTCGCAAAGATTTTACTTTTTTCAGGGGAAATCGCTTTGAAGCAAACACTGGAAAGTTATAGTTCGGAGAAGCAGGTGTGTCTACTCAGACCACAGCCCTCCGACCAGGAGCCGTAGGAAATGGCTCCTTCGCAGACAGCTCTGCGCTGGGCCTTGGTTAAATCCAGGAAACGTGACCTCTGCCTGAGAGCAGCAGGACCGTGTGGCTTTGCCTGGCTCTCTAGTCCTGCTTGGGGCAGGGCCCCTCACTCCAGGGTGAGCAATGAGCCTCACTGGCAAGGATGGTGGTTGGTGAGGCCAGAGGGCCGTCCACAGTGTCCCCTTCTCCCTGACATCCTGCCCTGGAGCCCCAGATGCAGCCAAGTGGCCTCCACCACCTCCCTCACACCCAGCCCAAGTCCTGTCTCTGACGGCTAGGCCCTCGGTGGGGGGTGTCCCAACCCTAATGGCCTTGACCCTGAGGTCAGCTGCTTCAGGGGCCCTGTGAAGTCAGGCCGGGCTGCTGGGCTAGGGTCCTGAGACCAATTGTATAATGACAGTAACTGAAATTGGAGTACTTGTTCTGTCACCTCTGTGGCCCAGTGCTCATGGCTCAGTGCTCAGAGGGGCTGGTGGCTGTCCAGAGTCCTCCCATGCCTGCCATCTGACATACTCATTTGTTGTTTCTTTAAAATTCCAGCAATTTCATTTGAATTTAACCTGGAGTTGGGGTGACAGCCCTCTTGCTCCCACACAGGCTGATGGGTTTGGCTGCTTTTGGCACACAGTGTGTACATGTACAGGCACACGTCATTGTGTGGAGCCGCTGGCTTCAGACTGGCTGGAGTGAGAGCTACAGAAGAGGACACAGAACTGCCTGGACCAACTGGGTCCAGAGGAAGAGCCTGCAGGTCCTGTCCCTGTGGGGAGGGAGGGTGAGATGGGGGCTCCCAAGCCTCCCCAGCTGCCAGCAGCCCCTGGTTGGCACCAAGGTACGAAGGGTAGGGGGTCCCAACATCACAGGGCAGCCCCCTTCCCAAGTCTCCCTTGGCCCTTTCCTCCGCATCTCTGTGGCCCAAGGTCACCAGCCCAGCCAGCACCATCTTTGCCTAAGCACCAGCCCTACCCCATCACTGTCCGCCTGTCCTCAGTCTCAAGCCACAGGCCCCAAACCCACAGTCTGCACGGTGGTCAGGAGCTTCCTAAACAATCTGATTGTATTCTTCCTTTGGTGGTCCCATTGTCTTGGGGGACAAAGTCCAGTCTCCCTATCTCCGTCTAGGGGCCCTTTGTGCTCTTGCCTCCACCATCCTCTTTCTTCGCCCAGCCCCTGCTCCCAGCTCCTCCAGCACCTCAGCCGTGCACTGCTGTCTGACCTCCAGGCCTTTGCACCTGCCAGGCTCTCTGTCTGAAACTTCTCTCCTGCCTTGTCTGTCAGCTCCTCCTTCCCCTTCAGGGCCCAGCTGAGATGCCACCTCCTAAGGGGTAGTGTTCCTTGACCCACTCAGGGCTGCCTGTGATGTTGCAAATCCTCTCCATATTGTGCTGTCATCCTGCCAGGAACTGGATCTGGCTAATATCTGGGTCCCACAAATGAGCTGGGAACTCTATCAGGATCCGTGTCTGTTGCGTGCTGAGTCCAGGGCATGGCCCTGAGTGTTTGTGGAGGGAAAGAACAAATGAAGAAACGCCTGATTGAGGAATGAACGGACCCTGCTGCAGCCTCAAGGGTGAGAGGTTGGGAAGCGGGAGCAGCTGAGGTTGTCCACCCCCGAGGAACACTGTCACACTGAGTCAGGAGTCAGGCTTGGCCAGGCCCTGGCTGTGAAGGCAGTTATGGGGAAAGGATTTGGGAGGAGCGGATCTGTTCTATTCATGTCATGCTGCCCTCTAAGCAGAACTGGCCTGTATTCCACCGGATGTCTGTCCATATGGGTCAGAGGTGAATGTGCTTGACGTCATAAGAGGCTTCCTGAGAGAAATTCCCAAACCTTCTGTCCTCTTATGTGGCTCATCCCCACCACTGGCCGATCAGGGTTGGGATCTGCTATTAGCTGAGACAGGGCTACTAGGGGTGGGGTGGGGCTCCCTCTTCAGCTGCCCTGTGTCCTCACTCCTGCTGTGGCCCCAGAAACCCTTCTGGGCAAGTTCACTCCCCAGCCCTGCCTGCAGTGGCAGTAAGTGGCCAGGCCTGATCTTTCTGCCTCCACTGGTCTGGTCACAGGAATGCTTTTGGTCCTCATTCAGGCATCGACGGGTTTGAGGTGGCTGTTAGCCCAGGGGGCCAATAGGCAGTGGTGGCCACCAGGGCAGTCCTCTAGAATTTGGCAGACCCAAGCGTCCCAGCCCTTCCTGCCTGCCGTCTTAGCACTTCATGGCTATCCGGGGTCCCCTTGTCCAGAGACCTCTCCTGCCTCCCCTCCTGTACGGCCCTGGACAGGAGCCTCCGGGTGCTGCCCACCTGACCTGCTCCTGCGTGCAGTCCCTGCATCTACGCACAGAAGCTGCTGACGCAGTTGACACAGAAGGGATTGCCACCAATGGAGCCCGTTTCTAAAGCTCTGTGGTTAATTATTTTGTCTCAGAGAAATGAAAGGAGGGTAAACAAACAACAACACATTAATTAGTCTGATCTACACTTTCCCCATGAAAGAGGAGAGCGAGAGTTAAACATTGGAGGCTGGCAACTTCTCAGAGAACCCTAGAGTCCTCGGAGGGGTGGCAGGGCAGGATGTGGACACACAGGTGCCCAGCCTACACCCCGTCTGGGCCCTTTCTCTTGCCTGAGCCCCCTTGGCTTGGTGGGACATTGTGGGCGGCCCGGCCCAGGCTCTGTCTCCCAGTGAGAAACGCCTTCCTCTCCTCCATGCCCCTGTTCTCTGCTTCCGTGTCCTGGGCTGGCACCTTTGCCAAGCAGAGTCCACCATTGGCATCTCTGATAGGGCTGACAGGCCCCTCAAGGGCTATGTGTGCTGAGCTGTCACCACACAACCCCGCAGGCTGGATTGCTCTTTCAGGTTCCTGTTTAAAGCCGACAATCACCCTGGATTTATCCCTTTCGCAAATCCTGGTGTGGCTTCAAGTGTTGCTTGGGATGCCCTCTGTCCCAATACCATGGTCTCCAGAGCTGGGCTGGAATCCCAGACTCTCTCAGATCCTCATGGTCCCTCCTGAGCCCTGGAGTCAGTGTGGGGGCTACACAGTGCCCCCAGGGAGGGCTCCCTGGCGTCAACCTCTCTGTCCCCGAAGTAGAAACCCCACACTCACCCCCCTCAACCCCAGCTGCATTGCTCAACACTCAGCTTGGGCTCAGGGATCAGGCTGACTGAATGAAATCCTAGCACTGGAGTCAGGCTTGCTGAGCCTCTGTCTCATCATCTGTGACACGGGGATAGCAATACCTACCTCCCAGGGCTACCAGGAGGATTAAAGGGGGCCAGCCCACTCATATTGCTGGCCTGTTTCCCTCCCTACATCCCCCCAACCTGTAGGTCCTCCCTGACCCCTGATGTTGGCCTCTATGTGCCCTGTTGGCTCTCCCTGGCCTGTGGATTCGACAGATTTTGAAGATGGGACAAGCTTGTTCTGTGTACTGTTCTGGGACAGCCTGAGCCCATCCACTGAACTTCCAGGCTCCTGAATGACCCACGGTGCCTTCAGATCCTCAGAATGCTGTCCATACTGTTTAGGCTGGGGCTGCTGGCCTTCACTAACTTGTTCCTTTCCCTGCAGTGACGACTGGACTAGGCCTGATTGTGACAAGGAGACTGGGCTATGGAGCCAGGCCAGACAGAGGAAGCAGAGAACTTTGCAGGTTGACCCAGGTGGGAGGAGAACTCACCCAGGGAGGTTTGGGAGCCCAGATGACCCTAAGTCCAGACAGGAGAGGAAGAGGTGGCGGGTCAGGTCCTGGGGAGGACCAGGTAGGTCACAGGCCTGGCCACTCCTGGGCAGATGTGGGACACTGATAGTAAGCAGCTCCACACCACAGGTGCTCCTGGTGGGTACTGATGATCTGCAGTAACCTGTCAATACCAAGACACCTAGTTGCTAACCTGTGACCTATAGCCACTACAGCATGGGGAGGGGACTCAGATTGCTCAGAGGCCTGAGCTAAACCAAAGTCTCTCCCCCATACACTATCCTGAGGGCTAAGGGCCAGCTGATCTGCCATCACCCTGGGAGGGAATCTTCAGGAATAGGGGCTGGCTAGGCCTGGTCCTGTTTGCATGTTGAAGATAGGGGAGGTGGGTCCCCAAAAACCTTTGTGGGCAAGCTGCAGTGGACGGGACATCTGCTACTGGATGCCAAATAACAGTGGCACCAGGACAGCCATTCCTCTTCTCATCTCCCTGGGAAATGGACCAGGCGTGCCAGCTTGTACAAAAGACCTGCTGCACAGAGGCTCAAAGGGTCCTATGTGGGTGCTGACTTTGACTCTGAATTTCTCCTGCAGCAGGAAAGTGAGGAAGCCAGACCAGTTTTGCTAGCTGAGGCAAGCCCTGGCCCCTCTGAGAAAGCCCGTTCCATCTTGAGGGATCTTGGAGCCTTGGGGAAGTTCTGGGAATTTGACAAGGGTCAGGAATTGCCCCATGTTGGGGCTAGGATGGGACCTGTCCCTCCTTGATGACCCTTCCATCTGGTCCTCATGTCTGTTGAGCCCTCTCTTCCCAGTAGAAGGGCTGGGAGTCCTGGAGCAGAGGGACTTCCTCCTATCCTCTTGGTGTCCATGGGTTCACGTCTAAACAGGAGCTGGGCCAAGCCCCAGGTTTCCGCAGGAAGGGCCGAGAGGATTACTCCAATCCAATACCCGAATATGCTTGCATCCGCTGGCAACACTGAGATTGGGCCGGCCCATTTCTGCCTGGATGCCTGCTGGGGAGGGGTTGGCATGGCAACGTGAGCTCTGAGCTGCTGAAACTTGGAGTCAACTCATCGCTGGGAGGACAAAAGAGAGACTGAAGAGGATGCCTTTCTGAGTGATGCGGGTTGGACAAACCCAGGCTAATCCCTGAAAGCCACAGAACTGGGGTCTGGGGTCTGAGGTCTGGCATGAACGCGTGTGCCGTAGCGGTGACTCCCACTGACACAGCTGTGCCAGGTAAATGCCTGTTTACCCTTCTAGATCCAAAGCACCTGCCTCCTTTCCCTGACGCCCTCCCAAGCCCTCCCCTGCAAACCCCTTCACCAACTGTCCCTCTAATCACACATGTGTCTGTTTGACCACTGGGCCCCCACCACCCCTGGAAGCTCCTGATAGAGTGTTGGGCACCAACACTCATCTGCTCCACCTCTCTGGCTGTGGCAGACATGCTTTTGTCTGCCCTGCTCCAATCCAAGGGGAGGGCAGTGGGCCACCCTAGGTCAATTGGCACCACAGCTTCCTGACCCCAAGGAGAATGGTCATATGACCCAAGCTCTCCTTGGAGCTATTACTGGACCCATCAGGAAAGAGGTCTGCATTTCCTCTGAGATGGAAGCACTAAGAGTCTGAAGCTTCTGGAGCCTTCCTTGAGAGTGAATCTAATTCAGAGGCAAACAGACGTTAGGGCTGGAAGGAGAGAGGCCAAGTCCTGGTGACATCTGTTAGCTCCAATTTCCCTGTGCCTGAAGCCAACACAACTCCCAGACTTTCTAATTAATGAGTCAGCAAATTACCCTTTTCTTTGCTCTAGTCACTTTGAGTTGGGTTTCTGTCACTTGCCACCTTAAGGGATCCTGTCTAAAAGATACGAGCTACAAGATCTTTCTAAAACTCAATTCTTGTCAGTTCCCCTCCTCTGCAAACCTGTGGTACCCCCTGGCGTGCCCACTGGACAAATAGGGCCCTCCCTCCTGAATCCTTGAAGGTTGGTTTGTGTGACCTAGTGCCTATGGTTTGTGCCCAGTGAGCATCCCTCAGGAGACAGCAGTGCACACAGTATGAGCATAATCTCTGGTATCAAACATGCCGGGTTCTGGTTGCTTAACTGACTTTCTGAGCCATAGTTTCCTCATTTGTCAGGCACACATAACAATATCTCAGGGTCATGCAACAGATGATGCATGGGCAGCACTTAGCGGAGGCCCTGCCACATCTCTAGTAATATTATTTTTATTACTACTACTACTGTTAATTTCCTTGCTGCAAAGGCTAAGATACAGCTGGAGCCTTCAAAGTTTCCTCCTTGATTGGTTGGTTGCTAGACAAAGAAGGTGCCCTGCTTTCCCAAACAAGTGGCAAGGATGGTGCAGGGGATGTCGGGGCTCCGTCTCCTGGCAGGACTGTCTGCTGCAGGCTGCGTGTGCGAGTCCGAGTCACAGGCCTCTGCAGAAGCCAGGTGCAGGCAAAGGGGCCATAAAACTTTCAAAAAGAAACTTTCCACAGGAGCTATTAATGCATCATGTGGTTTCTGAGAATAGGAACAGGCTGCAAGCAGCTCTGTAGCACTCCTTCAATCAGCCAGCCTCGGCATTTCCATGTCAGAACTGAGAAAGCCCAGAGGAAGCCGCGTCTTGCGTGACTGGAAAGCAAATCTCAACTCAGGTTGGAGGTGATTGTGCCAGGGCTGCCTGAACCAAACTATGTTTAAAATAGCAGTACCACTGGGTCTAGGACCTTGTGCTACAGTGACATGGGGCAGTTGCCCTGAAAGCGTGGGCTCCATCACAGGAGGGGGCTGTGTTTGAAGATCTGGCTGCCCTACCCACCACTGCCTGCCATTCCAGAATCATCTGTTGGTGACTGAAAAAGGGGCCATTAAGAAGGCTGGATGGTGGCTGGCACCTAAATCCATACCTGAACCATCCTGAGCGGCATCTTCTCTCATTCCCACGGACCCCATATTACACTCAAGAACCTGCCCATAGCCAGATCTGCCTGCCTAGAGTCTGCTGGACGCTGAAGCCCACAGGGCTCCTGCCAGTCCTGTGCTCCCACAGAGGCTGAGCCCGGGGTCGGGAGAGAGAGGCTGGGGGGTAAGGGCTTCCTCCATGATGAAAAGCAGGTCCCAGATCCCTCTGTTCACGGGGTCTTCTTCATATGGGCTTTGACAAGGCAGCTGCAGGGCAGGACTGGAGCAGGCAGTTGTGATTTCTGGAGGGGAGGCTTCAACATCCTTAAGCAAGGCCCAAATCCGGAGGCCATGTGCCAACAGCTGAGCATCTCGATTGGCATGGGCCTCCTACCTCAAGTGCTTTGAGCCTGCCCAGGTGCTGAGGTCTGTGCCTGAGCTGGGCCTCGCAAATAACCATAAACAGGAGATCCTAGAACTCCCTAGCAGGTCATATCACCTGTCTCAGGTGAGCTCTGTGGGTCTGCTGCATGACTGACTGAGTGCTAGCCCCCAGCATGCTCCCAGCTGGCCAGCGCCACCTCTGCCCTCCGGAGAAACCCTCCTTAGGGACAGAGAACAGGAGGTATCTCGCTTCTCTCAGGCTCTGCCCTTGAGGCTTTTGTCCCAGCAAAGTCCCTGCATCCCTGACACGAGGGCTGATGTTAATGGTTCATGAGCTGAACAAGGCTTGGAACATAATTTGCTTAAGAAGAAATGACAACATACTTTCTGTGGGAGTAGAACTTTAAATACAAGTCCACACAAATGGTAGGATTTATGCAGACCCAGCGTTCAGCTGCATTTCAAGTACCGCCTTTTCTCCTGGAATGGATTGGCCGACTGAGCAGTGTGTAGGCATTTCAACACACCAGAGAACACAGATGAAGACAACAAACCTTCCTAAAACAGAACAGACTTGCTAAAATTCTTCCGAAGAGAATCATTTCACATTCAGCCTAAAGTTTTCTATGCAAAGAACATTTAACAAACTGAGTCCTAGAGGAGAATTTATGTAGAGATTAAAAAGCCAATCAGTGCGAATGAGTAAATATAATCAGGCATCAGCATCTCACCAAGCCCCCTGGGCAGCCAGGCCTGAGGGCCAGATTTCTGGACCGATGCTGGGTCTCACTCACCACTGAAGGCTGCGGCCCTTTTCCTGGGCCCTTTCAGAGACCTTGGACCCCAGGCCACTGCTATACCCAGGTTCTCCCTCTGCACACAGTACCACAGGAGCCCTTGGCTCTGAGAGAACCAGCCAGGAGAGCTCCTCCCCCTGAGAGAGGATGCCCCAGCTCAGGCAGAACCACAGGCTCCTTGCCTGGGGAGGCCTATGACCTGCCTGCAGGGTTGTGAAGTGTCTGCTCCAGAATGTATAACTGGGAAGGGATGGGGGCTGCTGGAGTCTGCTGCCCGGGGGGAGGGACTTAGAGCTTTATTTGCATAAGACAGTGAATTAGTCATTTGTCCACAGCAAAGACCAGTAGGGAAGAGATCATGGCTGACAGGTGCAGGCCAGGGCTGATCAAGGGAAGGGGCAGGGGCGGGGCAGCAACTGTTCAGCTAGGAGGCTGAGGGCGCTTGGCATCCATTCCCTATGAGTCAGATGCAGCACCGTGACTGCTCAGGGTATTTGACAGCAAGGGCCCTGGGAATTTCTGGGGGCAGAGCCTTTGCTTTCTAGGTGTGTATATTTGAGTGTGGGGGTATCTTCCTAGAGGGTATGGAGACAGGAAAGTGGTGGGTGGTGGGTGGAGCAAGCAGGGAGCAAGGGAGGGAGGTAAGGTAGAGTCAGAGCGGAGAGTAGGCGCGAGGGAGGCGGAGTCACTCCGGAAGTCCTGTCTGCCAGCCGCGCCCTCGATGACTACAATGACCCCCATATCCCAGACTGCAGGCCTGGAGGAGATGCTGGGGGAGGAGCAGCTGTGGAAAATGGGCCTGAGAGCAGGATCTGATGCATTCACTTACAGTTTATCCCTGGTTGGATTTGTTTAACTTAAATGCTTAGAATGTCCGGTTAGCCTCCACCTACACCGTGCAGACCAAGCTAAGCTAGAGTGATCCTTCTGCTCTGAGCAGTGAGAGCCTAGTGCGTCCAGGCTGGGTCTGTCCTGCACTCTGGGAGGGCTGAGTGACCCTCTGGCTGGCTGGGGGTCTGGGCAGCCACCCAGCTTGACGCTACTGGTACCACCCCCACTGTTAGACAGAAGGTGGGCAGGCAGTCTCACTGGGCTTTCTGGTAACGTTTTGGGAAGAAAATTTCCAGAACAGAGGTCAACACCAATGAGAAAACAGTCTGTGCAGTTTCAATCAGATTTGCTTTAAGAAATAGGCCCAACAGGAGGCTTAAGCTGCTTGATCCTCATCTGTCCCTCAGCTCTCTGCCCCTTGGTCTCCGGCCACTGTCCTTCTTGTTCCCTTCCAGCCCTTGGGACTGCTCCTTCTCAGAGCCCTTTGTGGTCCCCTTCTCCCCTGCCTACCCCTAGCTGGACCTTCCCCTGCCTCTTCTGTCTTAGTTGATCCCTCGCAGGTCATCTATTCCCAGGTGACAGCCATCCCAGGTGTCTCTCCTGATCTCTGACCCCATGAATTTGATTGAAAACTCTCTATCTTCCCCTAAAAGTTCATCATTCCTCTTCCTCCACTTCCCCAATACCAGCTGTCTCCTGAGTATTCCCTGGGTCCTGGGCTTCCTCCATACCTGGCCTCCTGTCACCAGCCCACAGTTCTGCCTCCCTATCCCGTTGTATCCATTCCCACAGCCATGCCCAGTTCAGACCTCGCCCTCTCCCACCTGGACACTGCAGCAGCCACCACCTGGTCTCCCTGCAACTGGTCTCCCCTACACTGGTCCACATGGCAGCTGGTGGGATCTTTCTAAACTACACATTGGACCACATTGCTCCCCTGTTAAGCTCTTCAGTGGCCTCTGCTGACCCCAGGATGATGCATCTGGCAGGGGAGGGCAGGCTAGGCCCGGCAGCCTGATCACTCTGCATCCCCTCCTACTTCTGGAGTCCCAGAGGCCCCTGACCTGCATGCTTCCCCACCACCCCCTTCTAGACCTCCATGCCTTTGCTGGGGCTGTTCCCTTGTAGCCCTCATCTGTCTGAAGGAGTGAGGCCTCAGCAGGGGGGTTCAGGGTTCAGAAGTCACAATCATGGTCTCTTCACCAAACCCCAGCCAGTTCCCTACTCTGTGGCCCCAGGGATAACTAAAGACCTGTGGCCTGGCTCAAACAGACCATTTCTCTCTTGACAGCTGGTGGTGTCTGTGCATTTACTGCATGTTTGCAGTCTGCACACCAGAAAGGTGACTTAGCCCCTTACACCTTCAGCTCTACCAAGCTAGAAACAGAACTGAGAGAGAGGAGGCGTGAGCAATGTTGGCCAGTTTCATCCCTCAAAACAAAAGGAGGGAGGGCCTTATGTGTGTGGCCCTGTGGGGTGTCTCTATAGGACCACAGACCCTGCCCACATAGCCAACACTAGCAGGCTTGGAACTCTAGGGGTGGAGTGTAAGGTGTCACCTCCCACTTCAAGCTGCAGTCCTGGGGAATGCGGGTTCTGTTTCCCATCTCTGAGGCCTGTGGCCCCTTGCAGACACTCCATATTTTATGCTATCACTTGACCCTAGCTATGTGTTGGGCACATGGTAGGTAGATAATAGGAACCCCTGATCACTGACTGACAAGTGTCAGCCCTGCCCTGTGCAGACCTGGAGTAGAGCCAGAGTGACTTCAGCAACCCAGCTCATCTGGGGCCACCTGAGGCCTGCTCAGGACCTCAAACTCATTCCCTCCCCACCTTCCGTTCTCTCTCCCTGTGAGGTGGGGGTACAGCTATGATCCAGTCCATGGCAGACGTGAGGGAGACTAGAAATGAGCATCAGAAAGACAGTACTAACAGATCCACCTCTCGGGGATGTCTGAGCAGATGTTGCACAGCACACACCTCACAGAATGTGCTCTTCACATCAGTGGTGCATCTACACTGTACAACCACCCCAAGTGGGTACTGTTGGCCCCATTTACAGATGAGAAAACTGAGACTCACAGAAGTAAATGGCAGTTCCTGATAGGCGCATCCAGGTCACCTGACTCCAATTTCCCTTTCCTCACTACCTTTCTCATCAAGGCTGAATACGAATGATATGCAAACATATTCAAAATTTGTAAATGAGCACTGGCCAGAACCAAGCCCCTCAACCTCCAAGACAAGTTTCTGGAGGAAGCGTTACAAAGTCCCCATATTACCCCCCTTGTCCTGGCCCCTCAATTCCCACAAACAAGATCCTCACTCCTTTTTTCCAGCCCCCTGAAGTTTACATTTGTCACCCACCCCCACTGTGCCCTTAGTGAAGACCCCAATAACCTTTCCCCCTCCCTGTGGACTGCTGGCCTCCTCCACCTCCTCCTCTGTTCTTCCATCCGGAAACCATCACCTTTGACCCCCAAATCTCCCTACTCCCAGTGTGGTGACCTCCCCAGCAACCCTGAAAACATTTAATTCGCCAATATTTGGGAGGGAGCTGGTTCTTATAATGGTCTTGCTGTCCTGGCTCCAGGACTGAGGTTTCCAACTGTCAGGGGGTCACTGTGTTGCTGGTTTCTGCTTTTATTCTTGAGAATGGCCCAGTAGTTTGAATTATTTCTCTGGGATGGATTCAAGAGCAGAATTATGAGGTAAGCTTTAAAGCTTTGGTACATACTGTCAAATCATTTTCCACCAAAGTTGTTGGAGAGTGCCTGTTTCATAGCCTCCTTACCAGCCCGGAGTTTTAGCATTAATTTTTTTTTTTAATAGTTTAGCGGGTAATGATATCTGGTTGCATTTTCCAGTATGTTTAAACTGTATTCCTTCATTTAAGTGTCACCTCAATCCTTTTCCTACATACTGAAAGAGTTTGTATTTTCTCCACAGATTTGCGTGTGTCAGACACACGCCCTCTGCTAGCATTGTACTCCACATGCGGGCAGGTTCAGAGTAGGCCCAAACCACCTGCCCCAGACTGCTTACGCCAGAGCCGTGTTTCAAACTTTTTAACCAAACAGGAGAACCTTTTCTTAAACAATCTCACACAGCACCTCTTTATATAAAACATTAATAAGTAGGCTATGAGGAGAGGCCTGGAGCCCCGCCCCCTCCCCTGGTTCCAGGAGCCCCTGTCTTACCTGAGGACAGGCCGCTGGGACCTTCTTGTCCTTCTGTCTGAAGAGGGGGCGTCACTGTGGAGTCAAGGACCTGAAAGGAGATGAGCAATTCACAGAGGTGCCCGGAACTCAACTGACAGCCACCGAGCAGCCCAGTACAGGTGAGCCAGGTACAAAGACCAAGGGGCCCCACCTGCGCCAGAGTCACCGCCACACCCTCCAGGTCGCCAAGAAGAGGGTGTGGGCCCGGTTGTCCCAGTGAAGAAAGTGCAGCCAGAGGCGGTGGGGGCGGAGGTTTGTGTGAGAGACCTGGACAGGCCCCGGGGGTAGGAGAGTTGACAGGTCGAGAGGACTCCGCAGATGGGAGGGCTGAGACCTCCACGTGAACAGCTGGACCCAGGCCAGGCCGGGGATGTGCGGGGTGAGGGGCGAGGAGGGGCAAATTCAGAGCTGCAGCCGCGGGGCTTGGGTTCGATCTGACAGGCAAAGGTAGAACAATCAGACCTCTCCCCAGGAGCTTCGCGTAATCTCAGCCTCGCAAAGATACCGGGGGTGGGGGGTTGGGGGCGGGAGAGTTCAGCCCAGGCCTGGGACGAGGGACAGTGACTACTGGGACATGAGTGGGGTGAGGGACAAAGTCGTGCCGAGAGGCAGAACTAGAGGGATTTAGCAGCAGAAAGGGGGAAGGTAACAGGCTGGCAGAGGGGAGACTCAGCCAGGACATTTTGGGAACACAAGGGGATCTTTGGAGGGGACGGTTGGGAGGACACTCGTGTGAGCGGAGGCCTTAGGACACTATACCACCAGCTCACCGCATCTCTTGCAGACCCAGTTGGAGGATCCCCTACCCCAGACACTAGCGCCGCGGAAGGGTTCTCGCGCTCGCGCGGGGTCCCGCTCTCTGGCCCCGCCCCGCCAGTCTAGCCCCGCCTCTGGCCTCAGGTGCTGGCCCCGCCCCCGATTTCTGGTCTGGACCCCTGGATCCGCGGCGCTGCGCGGCCTCGGCGCTCCGGACCGGCCCACTGATTCCTGGCCTCACGCAGCTCTTCGACCGCGCCCCCTGGCCTCAGGTGCTGTCCTGGCTCCTCAGTCCCGCCTTCCCACCCCAAGTCTCCTACCGACTTTCCAGCCTCGTCCTTGGCTCCTGGCCCCACTCCCTGGACTCAGGCTCAGAAAGTTGAGCCCTCGACCAGGACCAGCGCGGCCCCATTCGGCGCTCTTTGGTCCTCCACCTTCTCAAGCCAGTTCTGCTGCCCGGCCCAAAGTCCTCTAACCACCTCAGCAGCCCGAGGCAACCGTTACTCCCCAGGGCCCCTTTGGATCAGCCCGTCCTTTAAATTTATTTCTCACATAGCCCAAACTGTTTCAGAAGAATATAAAATTTAAGTTCCAATCCCTCTGCCCCCAAGCCAAAGATGGGGCAGAAGGGCTGGCAGGAGTGTCTCCTCACTTGGCAAACACTTGGCTCTCTTCTGATAATGGAGCGTTGAAAAACTCGAGCCTGGGTTCTAGTCCTGGGTCCGCGATCCGTCAGCTGAATGGTCTTGGGTGAATCATTTAGCCTCTGAGCCTCAGATACTCCCTCGCAGGTAACATTAGGGGTCACAGGACCAAGTGAGTGTGGGTACTTGCTGGTGCCAGATCAGGGTGGGAAGAAGGAAGACAGAGTCCCTCAGTCCTCGCTCTACACAAGGTGACCTGTGTTCCCCTAGGGGCCCTTATTTCCTGGTGGACACTCTGGCTTGTTTCCTCTGAGTTAGGCACCTGGCAGGTATCCCTCTCTACCCATAGCCTGGGGAGCCCAGCCTGCTGGGAAGTCAGAAGGTGACGTGCTGTCCTGCCCTCCAGGAGAGGTCCTATCTCCTGTACCCGGGATGCCTGCCTCCTCACCGTTGGTAGGCTGATGACCTGCATGAACCTCTGTCCCTCATCCTCTTGCTGGGCTAAGCTGACCCTGGACAAGAGGCTGGCAGGCATCTGGAAGTGGACGTGAAGGAAGCAGGCCCCTCCTGAGCCATCCGGCCTGTAGGACTCTCAGCTCCCCCCGCCCTCTCTCGGAGTAGGGAGGAGCTCACTCCTCATCTCTCAATGAGAAGTTTGTCAAGGGGGCGTCTTTGTCCTCAGGCGTTCCCCAACTGTCCCCCACCAGCTGCACAGCCTCTCTCCCCTACCAAACTCTTCTGAAAAATCCCCTGTGTGGTTTTTGAAAATAGAATAAATGACAGGAACTGACTATTTAGGGAGGGGTTCCTGAGGGGAAATGGAATCTCTTCAACCTTGAAATTACAGGACCTTTTCTTTTGAGAAAGGAAAAACATGTCAGAGCATTGATATTCTGAGCCAGACCTTGTTTTGAAATATGCTCTCCTCTGTCCTTTCACAAACTACAGCCTTTCTCCCTCTTTGAAAATAAGATCACACCAAGTCAGGGATTAGAAATTGGAGAAATTCAATCAGAGCCTCCCTCTGCCAGTACACACCTCAGTACACTCCCGGGCGAGAAGAATCAGCTCCCACTACAACCCAGCTCAGCATCATCATTCAAAACGCACCGGTAAGAAGTGGTGAAACAGAAGGACCTTTCATCCCCGAGTGAGCGAGCAAGGCCTGCAGTGCTGCTCTCCTAGTTCCGGAAGCTGGTGGTGCCTGGGCCCAGTGAAGTCGGGGCCTCTTGCTTAAATAGGCAGTGGGAGTGGGGCAGGGCAAGCCTAGGGGGCGGGCATGGAAAGTGGGCCATTTACCCAGCACAGCAAGGCAGTGTCTGCGGAGCCAGCAGTGGTCCTAAGCACGCGCCTGCCTGCTAGTCCACCAGGAGCCTCAAGCCCACAGTCCCTTAGACCACAGACCAGCACCTGGGGTGACCCGTGATGGACGTGCAGTTCCAAGTGAGACCACGTCCCTGGACACACGGAGCTTGGTCCGCGTTCCTGGATGCCTCTACATCTTCTGAAACACAGCCTGTACAGCAGAACCAGCTACAGAGTTGGGCAGATCTGTTCCCTAGATCAGTAAGTAGTGGCCTCAGGCAGGGCATCTCTCCAGGCCTCAGTTTCTACTTTCTTGAGATGAGGATAATAATACCAACTTTCATAGGTCAAGCAATAATGTTTGCAAAAGGCCTGGCACCTAGGAGGTTGATTTATTTATTCAAATGGTGATGCTGGGGCCAGGTACCTTCAACAAGATTCAAGCCCAGAGAGGTCTGGTAACATATGCAAAGTCACACAGTCCTCTGCTGAGTGTGCTGGTCAGACTTCATGCAGACCTGAGACCAGGTTGGGTTGGCAGAAGCCCCTTGAGGTGAGGGTGGGGAGCAGCTGCTGGCCTTGGGGAAAAGTCTTGACTGAACTGTGGTAAAGGAATTACCGTTAGACCCACAACACCAAGGGAAGGGAAGAGGCATGGCTGGACAGGCTTGTTCAGATAGCCTGTCTGTGTGTTTGGTTGAGACCTTAGAGGAGGTGCAGAATTACCCTAAAGTACCTGCTAGGGATGACTGGAGAGAGGAGCTGCCCCCGCCATCCCCCGAATTCATGTGTTGAAGCCCTAACCCCATAGTGTGGCTATATTTGGAGATGGGGCCTCTAAGGAAGTAATTAAGGTTAAATGAGGTCAGAAGGGTGGGGCCCCCAATCGGAGAGCTCCCACCTCCTCACACATGCATGGAGGGAAGGCCACGTGAGGACTGCACCCTAGGAAGGGAGATCTCATCAGAAACTAAATCAGCCAGAACCTTGATCTTGGACTTCTACCCTCTAGAACTGTGAGAAAATAAATTTCTTTTGTTTAAGCTGCCCAGTTTCTGATATTTAGTTATGGCAGCCCTAGCAAACTAATACAAATGGATGGGATCAAGAGGTGGCTAGGGAGCATGGAAAAGGACCGGGAATGAATCCAGAGCTTTCCACTTCAACAACAGTATGGTCACTGAGGTCGATCACTGGCCAGGGGTGGTGTGGGTAAAGGGTTGTGGTGTTGAGGGACATATGCCTGGATGTGACCATGTGGCAGTGGGATATTCAGACCCAGAACTCAGAGGAGAGGTCTGAGCTGGAGCAGGATTTGGGAATTAGAGTGTAGGTGAAGTTTCAGGAGTGGTTACATTCTGTTGATCATTTAGTCTTCCTTTTTCAATTGGTCCATTCTGATTCTAATGTCTTGTTATATCAGCTTTTATCCTTTATATTTTTGTAAAAAGTCAGACATTATCTTTTGCTTTAAAAAGTACATTTGTGCTTTTTTCTCCCCTATTTTTAAATGACTTTATTTTCTTCTGCTTGCGTAGAGCAAGTCTTGTTTAGGAGCATAACTGATACGTGGTTAGAAGACACGTGTGGTTAGAATTGCGCATTTTTTCCTGAGGTTCATCTTGTCTTTACTATTTGTGATGTCGGTTCCCTTGTCATTCTTATCCAATTTCAAAAGAACATATCTTCCTTCACTTCAGCATGCCAGATAATTTATCATTCAAAATTTTAGCTAGCAAATTCTTATTTCTTTCTCTTAAACTTGAAAGTCACAGAGTGTGTACTTCATTTCTAGGCTAAGCTGTTTCTTCATCTCTGAAAACTTTTCTTGTATTATTTCTTTCCTGATGTTTCCTTCAGCATATGCCTCATCTCGTTCATCTCTCTCTCTCCTATTTTAGGGCTCTGACACCATTCCCATTTTCCAAATCAGTTATTTACACCTCTGGTTATTTTCTTCTGGTTTGATGTTTTACTTTATCGTCAACACCATGATGTCTTTGTTCTATTGTTTCAGTTATGCCAATTACTACTTCCAGATGTTTTTCAATTCTTTTATAGTTTTCACCATGGACTTATAGCCATTTTTTGTATCTGTTCCTGGTAGTAATTTTTTTGGTCATTTATTTCTTTCAAAGTAATTATTGCCCAATTCATCTTATTTGTTCCTGAGGACTTTCAGATTCCATCATTTAAAAAACCAATGAATTTACATTTATTGAGGGCCTACTGTGTGCAGATACTGCTGTTCATTACTTCGCCCTTGTGGCAGCCTGCTTCCCTTCTAAGTTTAGTGTGGCACAATTCTGCAGTTAGAGCTGCTTTGAGGGAGGTTCTGATTAACTAAGATTTATTCCCTCTTGTCCCCAAAAAGCTTTAAGGTGACTTAAACTGTGTTCTGTGTATAATATAATGAAGTCTTTTTTTTCCTTTCTTTTTGTTTTTTTAAAGCAGTGAGGGAATTAGGGCTAAGGGAAAATAAAGGTAGAAAAGGCAAGAAGCGGCCACACGGAGATAGGAAGACAGAGTGAGGGGAGGGCCTTTGTTCTGATGGTGGCCTCAGGTGGGCACAGAGAGGACATGTCTTATGATTGAGGCCTGTCCTATTGATTTTTGTTGAGGGTGTTGAAATGACCCTTTGTTTTAAGGTTCTTCCTTGTTTTTTTTAAATTTTTAAAAATTTTGTTTTAAATTCTTACTTGAATGGCTGCAGCACAGAAGAGGCCCCCATGGTGTGAGTCACTCGGCAAGCCCCCTGGGTGGGGAGCACTGTTTTTTCCCCTCAGTTGGGATGGAATTGAAAAGAAATAGAGGCAAGATACACTCGTGACGATGTGGGCCAGCTGCACATAAACGGTGGAATATTTGCCTCCTGCTCATCTTCCAAAAGTAAGTACTGATTGAGCGACTAATTAGCTGTGTTCTTCAGGTGCTCTGAATCAGATAGTTTCTTTGTTTTGGGGTGGCAGGTGTAATCTGGGTGAGAGGAAGGCTTCTTGGGGCTCTCTGTTCCCACAGAACTCCAGAGTGGCCTCATTTCACTCCTCTCAGGAAACAGTATTCCGAGTGACAGATTGATTGGTGTATGGGTGGTTACCAAAAAAGAATCTATTTTATTAGCTGTTTGTCTTGCAAAGTGAAATCGTTTTTTAAAACTTTATCAAAATGTCATTGTCCCAGGGTTTAAGAACGTGCCCTCTGGCTTTGAGGGAAGATCCACAGATCCCACAGGTAAAGAACCGTCACATCAGGGTCTCACTGGAGCTTGAGCGATGAGCTTGGCAGTGGCTGCCCAGCCCGAGGCTCTCTCAGGGTGGGGTGGAGGGCCCCCAGGGGCAGCTGGGCATCAAAGCCTCATCCTGGTACCTGAACTGTCTTTTTTCTTTTTTTTTAATGCATCACGAGAAATAAAAATCTAGAGATTCATATACATCGAGACCGTGTATTGGTATCTTTGCTTTTCTGTTTGAGGAGGAAATAGAAAACATTCCACTTCCTCATTCTTTTAGATTAAAAACAAGGAAATATATTAAACAATTAAAAGGTATTTAGTTTCCTAGTGATGGCAGTTAAATAAGAGAGAAAGACCGGGGTAGACTGAAGGCAGTGGAGAAGGCAGGGGGCGGAGTCCTGTCCCCGAGGTCCCTCAGCTCTGTGCCAGCCGCACCTTCCCTGCTCCAGCTCCAGAGCTGTCAGCCTCGGAGGGCCCAGCCCCCATCAGTCAGTTGGGCAGAGGCCCCTCCCCCACCTTCAACCTGTTCTGTTCAGAGTCAAGGCCAATCACTCCTAGCTCTGAGGTCTGTTTCCAGTCCCTGCTTTCCTATCCGTCACCTTCCCTTAGGGCTCCTCATTTCTTGCCTGCACGATTGCACAACCATCAGCCCTGCATTTAGGACTCCCTGTCATGCTCCATGTCCAAACCTGTGATCCCCACTATAAGCTGCTCTGAGTTCATTCTGCCCTTGTCCAGCATCTCCAGATCTCCCTCCACACACAGAACAAATCCCTCTACCTAGCCTGGCTTGGGGCCCTTGGTGATGGGGCCCTGCCCCCCTCAGCCTTATTTCTACCTTCCCCTCCCTCCCATTGCTTCGTTCTGATGGCCCTAACCTCTGGCTTTCATCTTTCCTGGAACATGCCATGCTCTTTCACGCCTCCATGCCTTTGCACGTGCTGTCCCCTGGGTCTGGACTACCCTCCCCAGTCTGTCCACCTGGCACCCATCTTCTCAGGCTCATCTCTACAGCTATCAACCTCATCCCCTCAATCGCACACCCACTGGGCTTTGTACTGGCAGCGTAGAGTGCCCCCTGAGCACAGAGCACAGAGCCCAGTCCCGGGGCATGAAGGGAACCTTCGCGGAATTAATAAAATGGTTTCTAGCCAGGCCAGAGTGTCGGTCACCAAAAGGTTCAATTCCTTCTGTACCTACTGGGTGGCACAGCAGGAGTTATGAGAAAACTGCTCCCAATTGTTTGAACATCAATTAGGCTGCCTTGTATAAAGGGAGATATGCAAAAATGTAGCCTTAAAGGCTAAGACTTGTGTGAACTCACATGTGTGCAGTGGTAGAACCTACAGCTTTCTGTGATCATCATCATTATCATCATCATCGTCATCAACATTTTTGGGGCACTCACTGTGTACCATGCACTGTGCTAAAAGTGTTGCATGCACAACCTCTTGTTTAACCCTCTAAACAGCCTGGGAGGTTAGGTGTTATTGTTCCCATACTCAGAGAGGAAAAATGAGGCATGGGGTGGTTAAGTGACTTGTCTGGAGTCACATACCTAGAGAGCAGCAGAGCTTAGACTCTGTGGTTGACTTACCTGTGGCCCCATCCTGGTTAGCGTTCCAACCTCCCTGGGTTCCCTGATGCTCAGGAGGCACCCACAGGCAAGGGAGGAACACCTCAGGGGTCTGGGAAGCCTTGTAGCCACCTCTTCCCCTCTTTGCTGCTACTCTCCTCTGTCCCAGAGGGATTTGAGGTGGATGCTGCCCCGCTATTTGTCCTTAACACCTGAGTGTGAATTGGTCCATGGTCTGTTGTCTTGAATGTCTGTCTGGGCAGAGAGCTGGTGAGACTTGGAAAGTTTGAACCAGCAGGAGCCAGGTGGAGTTATTGTTGGGGGGCTGGGGAGGCAGTGGGGGGACACCCTGGTCAAGCCCCATCGTCTTTCACAGGGGTCCTTCAGCCTTGCCCTCATCCATTCTCCACACAGCAGACAGAGTGATCTTTGTACATGCAAACCTGAGCACCCTCCCAGCTTAAAACACTTTCACGGCCCCCAGGATAAAATCCATGCCCTGAGTCCACCATCCTCTCCTGTCTCACGCTTTGCCAATCTTATCCTCCCCTGCGTGTGCCTCCAGAGCCCTTCCTACTATTTCCTCCCGTGGTCCCTGGTCAGGGCAGGCCCTTCCTCACGCTGTCCCCTAATACTGGAACCCTTCGCCTTGCCTGGCTGGCTGCTCCTCACTTTCAGGTCTCAGCCGAAAAGTCTCTTTTTCAGAGAAGCCTTCCTGATCTCCCCTTGAATTCAGTATTAGGGCCTCCTGCAGGGAGTACCCCTTGCTCTGAAGGGGAGAAAAATATGCCACCCCAAAATATGCCATTTTGGCATATCGATTATATCGAATTAAAGTTATTTAAGAAAGAACTGGTGCAAGAAGGACACTTTGACCCTCCTTTGTCCCCCTGAAAGCAGAAAATAAACCTCTCATGTGAAAGGTACCCTTCCTGTACCAGGAGGGTAGAAGACAACCTTATCACCAGAGAGGGAATTCAAGGCTGAGAAGGCGATATAAAGAAATCTTATTACTTCCTCCCTAATTTACTACCCCAAGCCCAGACTTCTTTGTCTTGTTAATTCTTCACAAAGCTATTGCTTCTTTATCTAAAAGGTATTAAAGCTGCCTGCTTTGGTCACTTCTTTGAGTCTCATATTTTTATGGGCTCCCATAAGTATGAAATTAAATTTGTTTTTCTTCTATTAATCTGTCTATGTCAATTTAATTATTAGACCAGCCAAAGAACCTAGAAGGGAAGGAAGCAACATTTTCCTTCCTTCCCTCCAACTCCCAGCCCTGCCGCAGCAGTGAGCTTTGGAGGGGTTGAGACTGGGGGTCACGTGTCAGACAGTCCTGGCCACCAGCATACAGACAAGGCCGTGGGGAAAACAACTAGGGGGAGGAACAGGCCCCAAATGCAACCCTCCAAAAGGAGAGGCCAAATCTGGTCCTGGGATGCTGGGGCCTCATAAGGATGGGAACCGTCGAAGAGGCAGGCAGGTGCCTGGCATGTGCCAGGGCTGTGGACGCGTGGACCTGGTGCTGAAGTCACAGCTATGGATGCCTGTTCTCAAGGAGGGCAGGTGGAGGAGGAAAGGGGCTCAAGGACAGAAGCCTGGGACTTGTCCCGTTTTTGGCTTGGTGCGGAAAGAGGAGCCAAAAAGAGAAGGCAGAAGAACGCAGAAAAGATGGCTAAAATATAGCACTGTTTTTATTTAGTTCTCAGATAATCTTACTTTTTTTCTTTTTCACTTAGAATAGCTGGAAAAGGAGGGCCCTACGTGGCAGTCCCTGGGACGAGAAACCATGTGTCAAAGCTGTTGCTGAATCCTTTGCTCTATTTTTACCTTCCTGACACTACCTCTTTGAGCCGGAGGAGGGATCCTGGCCCGAGGCGGCCCGAGCCGGCGTCTCCGAGGCAGATGTGGCCAGCCCTCACCTCGTTCTCCAGAAACCACCAAAAAGCCGCTTATTCACTTCTCTTGACCAGAAATAAATGCATTAGACAAATGTTCTCAGGCAATCTTGAGGGATGTGAATACAAAATTAGCCCATAAATTACTTTTGTTTCTTTTCCTCGGCTCAAAGTTGGCTTTTTTGTTCACATTAGTTACATTAAAATTGGACAGTAATTAATGTTCTTAAAATAGAATGTCCACATTCCCAAGTTTAGAAAGAAAAACCACCTAGGAATGAAAAGATGTGGACATATGTGAAATGCCATTCCATTAGCCACAGAATCCTTTATGAGGCTCAGTGGGGAGTGCCTGTCAAGTGGGATTTGTGGCAGAACACACCATGGCAGACCGTGTCTGCGGTCGCTTTCCTTTCTGTTCCCGGCTCCAGGTCAAGGAAACCTTTGACATCCGTGGCCAGGAGCTCTGGGGGCTCGCCAACTTCTAATTACATTTCTTTTTTTAAATATTGATAAACAGTGCCTCTGTTGATTCAAATGTTTTTAAACACTGAACCTGTAGCTGTTGGCTCTGTACAAGGAAAGCAGATCCTCTAGGCTTCCTCGGGCCCGCAGAGCCTCTCCCTGAACCTCGGGGCTCTCAGACTTTCATTCAAACACTGAAGGAAGGAAGCTGTCCCTCGGAGTCTTGGCGGGGGGGGGGGGGGAGGGTCACTTCAGGACTCAAAATCAGGCCTGGCTAGGCTACAGGGTGAGGCCCTGCGTTCCCCAGAAGGGAATTCTGGCCTCAACTACTGGCTGGGCTCCTCTCTGGGATCGGGGTGGAGATGTGGGTGTGAGGCAGGAGGGACCACCATTCAAATCCCACTGCCCTATGGGCTAATGCCCCCCTGCACATCCAGTCACCACCCTGCTTCACTGGTGAATGTCAGCCCCTGGTTCCACAGGCTTTGGATGTAAAAAGGACAACATTGGTGTCGTATCCCCCCCCACCCCAATATGTCATGTCTGCTACCTGGGATGGTGGGGAGTGGGACTGGAGGAGACTCCCTTCTAGTCTCATGGGGTCTAGAAGAGCTAAGTGCCATCCATCCCATCTTGGGACACCCACACAGAAGGACCCTTGAGACCCAGGCTCCCCCTGAGGCAGCCGACTGCAATGTTTGGGGAGGGTGGTGATCCCCATTCCTCCTGGATGACTCAGAGTCCAGTCAGCTGCTTCTTGCCTGGACTGCCAGGTTCCCTGTCCTCAGTGATTAGAAGACTTGGTCAGCAGCCAGGTATCAACATCACTTCTGTAGTGACCGTGTCCAGAGAGGAGCGCCTTGTTACAAATGAGGCGTGTCAGTGACGTCCATGATACCCCGAAGCCCTTGGCTCCATGGAGCTGAGGCCAAGTTCCTGACGTCATCACACATCCCCACTCTACACCACAGCAGGGAAGCTACTATTGTCGTCACAATTTGACAGTTGAGGAAACTGAGGCCCAAAGAGGTAAAGCGTGCTGCCAAGATCACAGTGGGGGAGTTGGGATTTGAACCCAGGTCCTTCTGACTCTGAAACCATAGCTCTTCTCAATCTACCCTGCCACAGAGCCTCCTGGTCCCACTTCCTGCCTTTGGCAAGTGGCCTCTGGAAGGGGCCACCTTCAAATACACGCATCAGGGTAATGTGGTCCTCGGTAAGGGTCAAGGGCTCTGTGGAGGTACCAGCAGCCATGGTGCTTCTTGTTGAGTCTTGCCTAGCTCTGCTGGAGTGTCGCCCTTAGTTGGGGGACCTGGGCGTGACCCATTTGGGCTGCAATTTTAAGAGATAATTATGGATCAGCTTGCTGACCATCAGGCCTTTCTGCTACAGCCCAGGAAATGGACCTAACCCTGTTACAGGGTAAATCAGATATAATCAGCTCCTAATTCAATATGGTGGCTCTAAGTAACATTTATCAAGATACAGAAGCTGGTCCAGTGAGTTAGACGACAGTGGTGGTCAGATTAGACTCAGACAAGAAGAACCAACCTGTACTTTCTGATAGTTTTTAAAAAATTAAGTGGAAGAGACAAACTTTTTTAGTACCACACATTATAGGTCTACAGACTCATGTGTTCTAGACACAGACAGGGACATCCTTCAGCCTGGCCATGTGCACACCTGCAGCCTCAGCCTGCCATGGTCACATCCTTCAAATCTTGACAAAGGTGCCTAGATACCTGGAACACTGCCCTGTTCAAAACAGAACCTGGGAGACCAGCCACGGGGTGAGCCTGGCCATTCCCTCCCCTTCTGTGCCTCAGGATCATAAAATCCTCAGCTACTAAGCTCATGTACATGGCACACTAATGATCAGTTCTGAGTGGGAGAGAATTTCTCTTCTGAGTGATGGTTTGGGAGTCACATAGGCCAAATAATAATCAGATTACTGGGTGACTGTGATTGGATCCTTAACTTTTGGATTGGATCGAACTTCCTGTCCCTGCGTTCCTCCTGATTGCCAGCCCAGCTGACCAACAGCGATTCCAGGCCCACAGTTCTCTGCAAACTCACGGAGGCAGTGGCCACTGAGAGCCAACAATGTTCCACAGACTCCTACTCCAGACTTTCTTAGCTTCATGGGCCTGCCTTCCAGACCTCTCTGCAAGCTCCAATCGATGCCCCTTCACCCACACCAGGGCTGGTTAAGGACCTTCCTCTGATCAATCAGGTTCCCCTCTTCGGACCCTTCTTCCCCAGCTCATCTCACAATTGGTAAGGTCTAATTACTGTAATAAATTTCTTATTCTATCATATTTATAGTGGTTCTGCCTCCCCAATTGAACCCTAAGCAATACAGCACCCAACCTCTCCAGGCCTCAGTTTCTCTCTCCTGTAAAATGGGAATGGTGTGCGACATACCAGCCCCAGGAAGGCGGCTGCATCCAGGTGCTAAGGGCCAGGAGCCTGGGATTGATCCAGGCATGTACATTTGTCATAATCTGAGGGCAAGCTTTAGGCAAGAATCATGACCCAGTTGGGCTTTCCATCTTGGTCCCATAGAGCCGAGTCCACGTGAGGTCTGTGGACGGCTTTATGCTGGTGTTGGAAGGTGTGGGGCATCCTTCCAACGGGCTGATTGATTATATAGCACATGGGTGCTGTGACTGAGTGTTTAAGGCAATGACTGGTCAGAGCCTTTCCTGATGAGATGCTAGTATCTCAGTCAGGAATGCAACCCCCAACTGGAGCATCATTCCCCTGGGAAGCAGGCGTGTGCTGAATTAGGAGGCTTCCAAGAAGATGCTGAGAAGGGTGAGAATGGCTCCTCAGGACAGAGACAAACTCTCCTGACTCGCTGGTGAGGAAGCTTTGTTTCTGTAATTATGATGATCTAGCCTTGCTTTCTCAAGGCTGGAGAGTGGATTTGCAGACGCTGTATCAGGGTGCAGCACACAGTGCCTTGCTGCTTCCGGCCCCAGGGTCTTTGCTCCTACTATAACACTCTGCCCTCGGATGTCCACGTGGCTCACTCCTTTGTTCAGGTCCCTGCTTAAATGTCACCTCCTCAGAATAGCCCATATCACCCTGTACAAAGTAACACTCACTCCCATCACCCTCTACCCCCTTATCCCGCTTCATTTTTTTTCTAAGACCTCACCACTTAACACATGCGTCTGTATATTGTCTTTCTTCCTCCACTAGAAGGTAAAGCTCCATGAAGGCAGGGATTAGGTCTGTTTTGTTCCCTGCTGGATCTATGACACCCAGAACAGCACCTGGCTCATAGCCGATGCCAATACGAATTTGTTGGAGATCAGAGCTCACCTCTGTGTAAAGAAAAGTCTCCTGGCCTCACCTCTCTCTACCTCTGTCTTTATTCATGCTTGAAAACACCAAAGACAGAGCCCGTAGCCTGGAGGAAGGCTACTTCTCGGTGTCAGGAAGGCTGGTTTGACCAATTCAGTACAAACATGTGTTCTTAACAGCCACAGGTTTTTAGTCTTTTCTTCTGATCATTACTCTCGATTGATCGTGGGATCTGTAACCGTTTTGGAAGTGGATTTGGTGTGATTAAATTCTTTCCTAGCCTAATCCTTTTTGGAAAACAAAAGTTTGAAATGAATGGATTTGCTGGTGGTTGATCGCTTGCATGATAACTTACCCCCACCCCCACTGGCTCACCTCGAAACCAGGGCTGGGCATCACGCCCTGAAGAACCCTCCATTGATCTTCCCGTGATGGACGAGAGAAGATCCCCATTCTCATGTGACAGCACTTACTGAGTGCCTGTGACTAGAGGGGTGGCCGGTCACAGGAGTCAGAGGGGCTGAGGCTCCCGAGGAGAAGAGCTGTCGGAAGGCCCACGAACTTTATTTCTCAGGGACCACCAGTCCTTCCTGCTGAGGCGTGGCGTGGTGGGACGGTGGGTAGCAATACAACCCCTGGCTTGGTTTCTCTGTTTTCTTCTGGAATCCCCACGACCACAGCTTAGCAAATCCAAGGGTGGGTGTGCAGAGTTTGGGGACACAAGGAGGGTCTGGCAAGGAACCTTTAGCAGCAGGACTACAGGGACAAGTTGGGGTCCCTCAGGGAGGAGGTGGGGAGCCACCTGTGCCGCTGGCCGACCTGCCATTGAGACACTAGCCCTCAGAGGCTGTTGTGTTTCCAGCCCAGCCCAGGACAGAATCTGGGGGGTATCATAACATCCTGAAACACTGTTTCCAAGAATATAACATGGAGAAGAAAGCTTTCCACCCAAAGTGGAAACAAAAGGCACTGGTACTTGACAGGTTCACCCCAGTGACTTGGAATACTTGGGGAAACCTCATTCTTGGCAACATCAGAGGTGGGGCAGCCCTGAGTTTCCTCTCTGTCAGCTTAGTCACACATGCCCAGATTTGCCAGGTCCTGTGGGCCAAGCTCGGGTAGAACCTAGCTCTTACCCAGACATTTGGCAACTCTTGGAATATGAGTTTTCCTCTTCTACTGATTTGATTTTTTTTTTAAAGATTGGCCCTGAGCTAACATCTGTTGCCAATCTTCTTTTTTTTCTTCTTCTCCCCAAAGCCCCCCAGTACACATTTGTATATGCTAGCTATAGGTCCTTCTGCTTGTGGGACGCTGCCTCAGCATGGCTTGATGAGCAGTGCCATGTCCCCACCGAGGATCCGAACCAGCTAAACCCTGGGCTGCCGAAGCGGAGTGCACGAACTCAATCACTTGGCCATGGGGCCGGCCCTGATTTGATTTCTGACTTGGGGAATTTATCCTTTGTAGAATCTGTAGCTTTTGGGTGGAGACTTATTTCTGAGGCACTGTGAGAGGGAAGAGCAGGGTTTCTTCCCCTAAGGCAGATGTTTTGTTGAGGGTTTGGAGTCACAGCCTCAGGACTCATGGCAGCCCTGCATCTTCTGTCCTACTGGCCTGGACTGCACCGTTCCCAAGACTCTGCCAGCTGCCTGGCCGGGCTTCATTAGAGAGATGCGCAGAATCATTCTGCCACCAAGCCTTATGTTCCTCTCCCGTCATGGACATAGCTACACTCAGATGACAATGGTGACTTGGGGTAAAACTTGGAGCCTGAAAGCCTCTTTCTAATGTAAGTAAACATGGCACTGGCTCTGGAGAAGTGCCAGCTCAGTCACATGATGGCACCCCCAGGTGTGGCCCTTTCACGGTAAAACCCTTAGTTCACTCGTCCTCCTCATTGGGTACAGGGGCCGGCCCAGTGGCGCAGCGGTTAAGTTCGCATGTTCTGCTTCTTGGTGGTCTGGGGTTCACCAGTTCGGATCCTGGGTGCGGACATGACACTGTGTGGCAAGCCATGCTGTGGTAGGCGTCCCACATATAAACTAGAGGAAGATGGGCACAGATGTTAGCTCAGGGCCAGTCTTCCTCAGCAAAAAAGAGAAGGATTGGCAGTTGTTAGCTCAGGGCTAAACTTCCTCAAAAAAAAAACCCTCATTTGGTACAATTTGAGGGCTGATGTGGGCACATGCCTCTCACTCAGCTGGCCTTAACCCTAAGAGTGGAAATCTAGAGTCATTCCCTTCTCTCAACCCAAGACTTAACCACAGGTGGCACATACCCTTTATGCCAGAATAGCACCAAGTGGTCTACTCACTTGATCCTCAACTTGGCCCTGTCTGAGAAACCTTCAGTGGTCGTAGCTTTTGCCCTTGGTCAGCAGCAGAGCTGGGCTGTGAAGCCGCATGGGTCTGATGCTAGATCCCAGCCAGTCTGCCATCCTTCCCGTGGGGCCTGTGTGATGATTCATTTCTTATTCTATACCCAGAGACAATGAGGCATAAACCAGAATAAAAGGGGGCTATTATGATATCACTATTTGCCGTTTATCTAAATTAGATAATAAATCACTGAGCTGCTTGAAACAATATACATGTCAACCTCCTGCACATCTAGTTATATCACTTAGTACCATCTGATGGTGCCTATGGTATAATTAACACTTTCCTCTGGAAAACATGATATTTCTGTGAGATAGAAAAGTGAATGAGAAAAATTTAACTTGGCCCTCCTCTTCCCTGGGAACAGGGCAGCACACCCGTGGTGCTGGCCGGCTGGGACGGCTTGGGCTGGTGGCTGGGTGAGCGAGCATTCCCAGCCCTCTCCAGGCCAGGGTTGTGCACTGGGAAGGGGGGAAGCCTGTCACCGCAGTAGCAGCAGGCCCAGCTGAGTGATGCTGCCGAGCCTCAAATAACTCCGTGTGCATTCATCTGCCTCAGCATAATTGGGCATCTGCCACTGGCATCTCCAGATGTTTGCCTTTATCAGACGTTGATGTGGTTCAGTGTTTTCATTGAGAGCCTCATAAAAAGCTCTAGCTGGTTGGGGACGCTTATTGTTCATTTTATTTGAGTTCCTTATCATGTGCAAAATGTTCCAGGCAGCATTAGGAGACACAAAAGACTCAGAAAACACAGTTTCAGGGGGCGGAAGCTCACCGTAGCGTGGAAGAGACACGGCCACCGACATTTACAAACATTTGCTGAACGCAATCAGCTGGTAGGAATGAAAGTCACTCACAGCAGCGCATTAGGCCCTGGGGGGTGGGGTGGTGGAGACCGAGGATTTAATGCTTGCCTGAGGGCATCTTCTAAAATCAGATGGGTGTCCCAGGCTGTTTGCTCATTAATGTGGTCTTCAGATTACTTCTCAGCAAGATTGGGGAGTAAGGGCCACACATGGGGCAGAAGCTTGATGAGGAGAATATTAAAGGGGACACACATCTTGCTTGAGGTGAAAATTTGAGGTGCGGGTCCAGGCAGATTATAATTATTGCTTAACTATAAATGTAGCTTGGCAAGATGCATTGATTTACACATAGGTTACTAAGGGCATTAAAGAGGGAAAAAAAACTGTAGGCAATGAGAACTGTCCGCATCAATTTACCAAATTCAAGTCTGAGACAGCATCATGAAGTGTGACGATCCCTGCTCATAGGCCTAAATTAAAGCTATCTTCCTTGGAAAAGGATAATTTAAATGATCGATAACCTCTTTTGAAAGAATACTTTGAGAGTATTCCTTTTTTTAAATTGACTTCATTTATTCTGCTCCTCTTATCAAAAAAGGATTTGTGGAGGCTTATAATAAAAGATATGACAGTGAGCTTATTAAAATAGAAATGAGAATATTGGAACCCAGTCAGTAAAGAGAATACAAATTTTTTAACCATAATGGGTAACCTTACTTCTGTGACCAAGTCTAAATTTAGCTCTGAGCTTCCTGGAATCCAAGGTGAAAAGGGAAACAATCAATTACATAGGATCAGCTACTAAATTGGACAAAGCATGCCAATTCATGAGTATTTAAATTTTTTTGAAAAAAAAGGTGAGCCCTGAGCTAACATCTGCTGCCAATACTCCTCCTTTTGCTGAGGAAGACTGGCCCTGAGATAAAATCCGTGCCCATCTTCCTCTATTTTATGTGGGACGCCTGCCACAGCATGGCTTGACGAGCATTGTGTAGGTCCACACCTGAGATCTGAACTGGTGAACCCCAGGCTGCTGAATCGGAACGTGTGAACTTAACCACTGTGCCACCAGGTTGGCCCCTCGTGAGTATTTAATGATTTGTGAATTTATAAAAGCAAGAGAGGCAGAGGAAATTTCTGGGGAAATAGGGGGAGATATTTTTTAAATATTTAGAAAGGAAAAGATGGATTTTGAAAATTTTTTTGTGAGAGGTAAAGCTTGGGCAACAGTGACAGACTCATCTACTAAGATCTGGGTAACCCTGGGGTGGCTCGGATTCCATCAGTTTATTGCTGAGTGAATCACTTCCTGTGGTAAGCAAGCCAAGGCCACGGACCAGGACCCAGGTGTTTGGTGCGTCTGGCCCGTCCTCGGGAAGAGGCTGTGTTCCATTTCTCTGGTCTGTCCAGACAGTGCCTGGTACATTTTGCACATAAAGAACTCAACTATGGCTCTGTCTCCCCTGGGCTGAGAACCCCAGGAGGGCAAGGACACATTCCCGGAACCCCCAGGTTTCTGCTGCTACTAGCAGCCACTCAGTTAGTGTTGGATGATAATAGCTCACAAACTAAAAACGGGAAAAGTATCTATAAAAGGACAAACACTGTTCGCAACTTAGTAGGAGCGTTTTCAGAGCTGTTGATGACAACACTTGTCACGGTGGGGACCTCCTGGATGGATTTGTCCAGGGGCAGGTGGGCAGTTATGAAGCGTTGGATGAGTGGGGACAGTGTGATGCTGGGTTTCTTTAAAGAAGGCCCTGTCGTGGCCCTTCTGATAGAGTGCTCATGCAGGGGCTCTGCTTAGGTGGGCTGTGTCAGGTCTCATAAGAGCCTGCAGGTGGTAGGTGAGCCCTGAAGGGGTGGTGGTGGAGGGACCCTCAGGGACAGTGCTGACCTGTCTCTAGCATCCTCCCAGCAGGCTGTAGGGTGGGATTCGAGCAGGCACTGCATTTTACCAGCTGGTTTGCAGCTGCCTTTTATTCTCAGATACTCAGTGCAGATTCCTGTGCTGCTCTAAAGATCCTTTGTGTTTCACCATTTTGCTTGAAAACTCCCCAGAGGGCTCCTTTTGGCCCCAGCAGAGACTGCCTTTCCTGAGAAACGGAGGCCTGGGCCCAGGCAGGCAGGGTCTCATGGAGGCTCCTGAGGTCGGGGATGCTGGGGGTGGGGGTAAGGGGTGCAGTGAGGGCAGAAGACCATGGCCTGGACATCAAGCCCCCAGGAGGAGGGACGCATCTGCAAGCAAGACATCATCTGTGGCCAAGGCAGGGCTGTGTGGGTCCCTCGTGTCCGACCCAAGCTGGGTCTGTGTTGGGGACAGTCGTGTCTGAAGTGCAGAGCGGGGAGCAGGAAGGCTGCCTCTGCACATGGTAGCAGGTGGCAGCAGGGCAAGTGCCTGGTGGGAGGCTTGGGGTAAGTCCGGTTTCCTCGCTGGGCTTCAGTTTTCTTGTCTCTGAAGTGGAGATTTGAATAGCTCCTCAGTAACACCAGACCAAGGTGTCCTGAGGGCAAACGCACACAAAATCCTGTCACAGTGCCTGGCTCAGAGCATGTGCTAGGTGTGGTTGTGATCACTGCGGTTACTATCTGTCCTGGGTGCTGAAGGACACACCAACTACCTCCTCTACTTTGACAGAGGTTTTACACCCTTGGGAGAGGAGGCTGAGCTTAGTTGTCAGCTCAGGCAAGCCTCATGGCTCCCGGACCCTGTGTGAGAAGTGGAGACGAGTTCTGCCTGTCCCTTGAGGGCTACGAGAATCAAGTGCTGCGAAGGCTCTGGAGAGGCAGCCCCTGTCCCCCTCATCTTGCCTCATGAGGACTGAAGACAGTATTCAGAAGATCCACAGGACAGCGTCCCCCCCGCCCTGCAAATGCCCAAGGAGTGCTGCTGTTAGTGTTACAGACTGTGCTGACTGCAGGGGTATTAGGAAGCACGGGGCTCGGAGAGGTGCGCAGCAGATGCTCCCGGGGGAGGGAGAATGGGATTGCTGAGGGCGTGGACCTTGCCGCCCACAGATCCAGGATGTCCCCACCAACCTAAACATTGTTAGTGCTGGCACTCCAGATGCCCCTCTGAGGTTCAGGCACAAATGACACGTGAATTCCCCTCCCCCAGTGGGCCTCACCATCGCCACCCTCAGCCTCAGAGACGGGATTGTCCTATATTTTTATATGCTAAATTGGGTAACCCTAAGCGAAGGGGTTAAGAATAAACAGTGGATGAGCTACTGGGTTTAAATCACCCTGACTTTGGACACCTAAGACTCACAAAAAGCTGTGAGTGCATGAGCATTCTGGACCACAAATCCTCACTTTGCTGCAGGGTTCCAATGAGTCATTTTATCTGTTTCTCCACCACTATGGATAGAAATACTGGAGTAGATCCTGGGTTTTTTCATTGGTTTGTTTGTTTTTTAATTCAAAATTTCCCAGACATGGAAAATGATTTATAAGCCACCTGAAAGGCCCAGCACTCCCTTTACAAGTAATTTAGGTAAAATAAAGAGTAACAGAGATACCTGCAATATTGATGGGCCCTGAACCTGTGATTGATGGAGAGAATTTAGGCAGAATGAAGACTCCTAAAGGCAGGACCATGGCATCTGAAGTATCAGGAATCGCTCAGGTTTTGCAACAGATGCCAGCAAGTTCTGTCTAAGTGGAGAGTCGGCTGGGCATCGCTGACTGCCACTGTGAGATGGTGGGGGGCGGCTGCTGTTTAGCATTAAGGTATGAAGAGCGAGAACAGAATGAGTTTGAGAAGCCAGCAGGAAGAGACCATGTGCTGTACTGCTCTGCAGCCAGAATGCCCCTGCGGACATGGGGTCGGGCAGCACCCAGGCAGAGGAGGCCAGTGTTTGGCCCCTGTGGGGGTCAGAGCTACAGGGAGGATCAGCACAGTCCCCCACCTGCCTCCCCACCCAGGCCTGTCCTCCTGCCAGGACCATCTCAGTCTAGTGAGCAGAGATGGGCACAAACTCCTTGGGTATCTGGTATTCGGGCACTGCTGCGGGGTTGGAGTGGGGAGCTCCAGTTATGGGGATCATGTTGCCTGGCCAGATAGAGGCCCAGAGTTGGGGTCTGAGGGCAAATCCCTGACACCCTCTAGCATCCCCTGCCAAAGCGACCACTATAGTTCAGCCTAGAGGCCTGGGCTTGTGCAGCCCAGACCAGCCCCTGTCTTGATTCACTGGTTGGGGCCCCTTCTCCTCTCCCCCTGGAGGCAAAGGTAGAGGGGTAGGAAATGAGCTGTGGGAGGGGAAGGAAGAGGGAAGGGTCTGAGGATGAGCTGATCAAAGGAGATGGGGCTCATGCCCAGCAGTGGAGGAATGTGCAGCATCCTTGTAAAACTAGCTGAGCTGCCCCATGCTTTATCTCGGTTTTCAACTCTGTAAAATGGTGCTCCTAATGCCTTTCCTGCTTTGCCCTGGTGGCACTCAGGGGAAGTGGCTACAATACCCTGGGGATCCCAGAAGAGTGGGGCAACCATCAAGAAGCGCTGAGGGCTAGAAGAAGGGTGGGAGTTGGGGGCTAGGAATGGAAATGATAGACACTAGGAATTCAGGAGTGTGGACCACCAGGTTTTGAGACAGGGTGGTGGGGAGGCCAGTGTGCCTTGAGCAGAAATGAGGGTGTGGGGCAAGTAAATGTATTTTGTGACATGAAGAATTTGAGAAAGCGGCAGGCAGCTGGAAATGTGTGCCCGGACCAGGAGAGCCACGGAGGCAGGAGTGAGTGAGGGTCAGTAGCATCAGGAAGTTTGTGAGCAGCCAAGGGGCAGTTGCTGAGAAGAGAAACAAGCCAAAGAGGGTGCTGTGGGGAGGGCCCACATCTAGAACCAGCCGGGAGAAGGGGAAGAGGAGGTAGGAGGATGCTGTGCATGAAGGCTAGGGAGGCAGAGGCGGTTGCTGGGCAGAGCTGTGACCGACTGGACAAGACTTGGAGAGGCCTGGGGCACCTTCCTGAGAAAGGAATAAGGGAGGGGAGGGCATGAAGCGCATGTTATGAGGATGAGTGGATGGCGAGGACATGGAAGAAAATTTTACTGACTGTCAAGGTACCCCCACAGCAGCCTGTTAAGAACCAGGAGTGCCCACTGGCCCAATGCCCAGTGCCAAAACATGCTGCCATTCCTGGCTGCCAGACACAAGCCTTGGGAGTGGGCAGGGAGGACGCCAGGATGGCAGCTGCCAAGTCCCACAAGTGATCAAATCACCTGACATCAAACATACATAAAAGGTCAAGATGAGGAAATTCAACAGATTTCCAGGCACATCTACCTCCCAAACCATAGCTGGAATCCAGAAATAAAGAGAAGGCGTCTCTGAACAGTCAAAATGGCTGCCACAGCACCTCCATTACTAGTGTGCTTTGCTGTGTAAAGAGAGACACTGAAGCCCTCATCAGAGCCAACCTGCTTTTACTTAGCACACAGTTCTGACAAACGTTGTCACTTGGTTTCAATTTTTAAAAAATCAAATCCAAGAGAAAAGCACAAGGTAAATGGCTGTTGCAGAGATTTGCAATCTCAAATGTGAGAGATCATGGTGAGGAGCTAGCCTAACAGGCTCCCAATTCCCACTCAAGACTGATATTCTGTGATTCTCATATTTCATAATGAGGATGCCCTGTCATGAAGATGTGGTTAAATAAAATACCATCTGCATTGCTTAAGAAGGTGCACAGTACATGTCAGGAAGTTGTGCTTTAAAAAGTTTCAGCTGTTGAAGAGGGAATGGAACCACATTTGTTAAGCACCCACTATGTACTCAGCATCTTAAGTACTTTAACCTCCCAACAATCCTGCAAGTAACTATTGTATTTACTATTTTATAGAAAAGAAAACAGGGGCCCGCCCGGTGGCGCAGTGGTTAAGTTCACATGTTCCGCTGCTCGGCGGCCCAGGGTTCGCCTGTTCGGATCCCGGGTGCGGACATGGCACCGCTTGGCACACCATGCTATGGTAGGCATCCCATGTATAAAGTAGAGGAAGATGGGCACTATGTTAGCTCAGGGCCAGGCTTCCTCAGCAAAAAAGAGGAGCACTGGCAGTAGTTAGCTCAGGGCTAATCTTCCTCAAAAAAAAGAAAAGAAAACAGACTTAGAGAGCTGAAGCAATTTGTCCCAGCTGACACTGCGAATGCTTTTTTCATGTCACCCTCTGTTTCCCTCCAGTTCTCAGCAGAGTGCCTGTGGGGAATGCCTGCTCTCTGACAACAGGTGGACCCATTGGGCCTGAGCTCAGGTGATGCCCTCAAGGGTGGTGGCGATGCTCTCAGTGTCCCGTCAGCTCTCTGTGGGGCCCGATGTTCCTTCCCTGGCCTTCACAGTTTTGGCCTCTCTGAGGGGTAGGGGGGTATCCTCCCCACTCCTGCCTCTGACTCTGGGACGAAGCTCCTTTCTCCTTGTGCATATACCATGAGCGGTGGAGTCCTTGCAGCTAGAAGACAAACACATAGCTGCTTCGAGAGCCCCATCATGAGGGTTCGTTTGTGAACCCCATCCTCCAGGGAAAATGACTCCTCAAGGACTTTGACGGTGACAGGCTCTGTTTTTCATTCTCTAATCATTCAGAAAAATACGTCTATTTTACTTTATTCAAAACAGTAGAAAACCATTGAGGGTTTTTCTTGTGTAAAGGTCAAACTATAAATAGATAAGTGGACTCAGAGAAATCCAGACTAGTCGTGAAAACGTGGCAGTGTATTAAAATGGATCCGAAAAAGGATTTAATCCTCCTTTGGAAACAGCTCATCATAATCTCCTCTCTACTCTCCCCTATGTGTGTTAAATTCCTGTTTTTAGGTTCAAGGACAGGAAATACATGACTTTCAATGGGTGGCGCATGGGCTGTACAGATTTGGGTCCTGGATCAGAATCCCTGACCAGCTGCTACACACCAAGCGTGAACCCTGGAGCAAGTACCCTCACCTCCCTGAACCTCAGATCCCTTGCCTGCAAAATGGGGAAGATCTCCTGTCTTGGTGCTCTCCTAGAGGCCTGGTATGCTGCCTGGCAAGGTCCAAGTCAGTGTACATTGAGAACCTTCCCACCATTCTATCCATGACTTTCACCTGAGAGGCAGACAGATGCGGCCTGGCTTGGCCTGCTGGCAATAGAGACTCTGAGGAAGGTGCCGCTGGACCACGGCCCAGAGACACAACCCATCTCTGGTCTCTTTCCCCCTCTGGCCAGCAGACATTCCCAGACTCTGATAGGGCTCTGCCGAGCATGAACTTGGGTGACCTATGAAGTCCTTGCAGCTGGAAGATAAACACATATCTGTGAGATCCCCATCACGAGGACATTTTAAAAGGGCACTTGGTAATTTAACTGCTTTTGTGAAGCTGAGCAAGTGATGAGGGAATGATAGAGTGTTTTGAAAACACAGCCTGGACAGTAAAATCCTCTTTCCTCTTTATTAATTAAGAACTTGGAGAAAATCTTTGAGTGTCTTTGGAAAGATAAGGAACAGCTGTGTCCCCTCTTCTTTATCAAATAAGGGCTCCATCTCTGCTCAATTTTGTGCAGCCCTGCCTGTGGGTAGGCCCAGTGTGGTCTCTCCTACCTCAGCCCACCCACTGGTGGATAGAGGAGGGGATTTGGGAGATGCAGTCAGGTTTCCTCGTGGCAGTCCTTGGGCCTGGGAGGCCTACAAGCCCCACAAATGGGAGCTGGCTTTTGTTTCCTGATTTGTGTCCAAGTAGGAACGGAAGAAATGGCATGTGCAAAAATCTGTAGGGGCAAGCGCCAGCTTGTGGGTCTGGCCAACAGGGGCGTGGCAGGGGATGAGAGAGGCTGGCAGCCGGATCCTGCAGACATTGGATTAAGAGAGTGACATGTCTCATTCTTGTTCCACAAAGGTCACACAGTCTGTGGGAAGGGAAGGGCTCAGAGACAACAGGACCAGGTAGGAGGTTGCCTTGGTCACCCAGGGACGTGGTGGCGAGGATGCAGGACCTGATGAATCTGGAGGACTGATGGACCAGTGACTGGTGTGACATGGAGGAGAGAGAGGCGGGCCTGGGAGGAGGTCTCTCAGGCCTGTAGCCTGGGCACTTGGGTGGATGATGAGGCCTCAACATGAGATGAGATGAGATGAGGGAGGGCTGGTGTGGATTTGGGCATCTACGGGGAGTCAGAGTTGGGCAGGTAGCAACTGAGGTGACTGAGGGACATCCAGGTGGACCTGTCTATGAGAGCATGGGACATAAAAGTGCACAGTTAGGGAGAGAGTCAGGCCAGAGATAGAAAAGTGGATGAGGCCCGCACACAGGCGGCTGGTGACTGGAGCCATAGAGTGGACGAGATCCCACAGGGATAGTGCAGAGTGAGACCCCAAGATGGCCAGGGAGAAGCTCTAGGAATCACTGACATTCTAGTTTGAGGAAACAGACTCCATAGAGAAGCCTAAGGAGCGGGCAGAGAGGTGACTGGGAGCCCTTGGCGTCTGGTGGACCCCGAGATGAGAGTCCGCAGGGGTGGAGGCAGCAGGGAGGATTGCCTTAGAGGTTTGGCTCACAGCTGGATCAACCTGTGGGTCACTGAGAAGGATTCGGCCTGATCGGCAATGCTGAGGTTCATGCTGTGGTTTCAGCCAATTCTGCAGGTTTGTAGATGGTTTGTTTTCCTGGAGAGAAGGTTCGAAGTTTCCAGGAGATCTGTCTGTGGAAACTTTATCCCACATCTTAAATTTTCTCCCTGCTAGAACCTTTTTAATTTAACTTGAAAAGTGTAACCACAGCTACTGTGTTTATATTATTTTAATCTTGACTTTTAACAAATATTTATAGCAGATGTTTATTTTAAACATCAACATGAAGTTCTATTTTACTATTCTTCATACTCTTCACATGAAAAGCCTAATTTGAAAAGATTCACAAATTACGTATGTAATTTGTAGACTCTTGAAGGGTCTACCTCTTTAGCTTTTTTCTTCTTTAGGTTACAAGAGACCTGTCTTAGACCATTAGGTATTCCATGTGACATGCTCTGCTTTGCGAAGTAAAATAGGAAGGGCAGTTTTTGGTTCAGATACAGCAGCTTTGCCCCCAGATGTGTCCAGCAGCCTGATTTAGTACTAAAGCTCTGAAGTTAATTGATTATCCATTAGGGTAGCTATTTAAAGATTCGTCACATCGGATTCAAACCGACAATATTTGCTCTGCAAGGGCAGCTTTGCAAGGCCAGGCAGAATCAAATGGAATCTGAATGGAGCTGTGGAAGCTCTGAGACAAGACCTCCAATAAGAAAAGTAACAGGTTGCTGTCGCCGCTGTGCCTGGTGATCTGGCATGTGCCAGCTGCTTCCTGCTGGGTCCAGGTCAGGGAGGACTCCTCGCTGTGAATGAAAACTCTCATGGGGCATGGCTTAGAGCCGGACCCTTTTCCCTGTTCTATGCCTTGTCTCCCATCTCCCGTTGTCCCCTGCCACCCCTTTCCCATCTCCTCCTCTCTGGGGCTTCACTCCCTAAGCTGTTCCAGGCCTACACTCCCCATCCTACTCTTCCCTCCATGGTCCTTGCTGCTGCCCCTGCAGAGTTTGCCCCCAATCCCTCCTGATCCTCTCATCCAGCATATCACTGAGAAACTTTGCAAAGTCTAAGGCCATTGTCATTTTCTCCTAATCCTGGCAGGTTTCCTCTAAACGGCACCACACAACTCGTCCCCTCATTCTGCGTCCTCCTTGTGTGCTTAGCAAATAGTTTACCTTGGCAGGTTCACCAGGAAGCAATAATGCTGCTAAACCCGGGTACCTGATGGACCTTTTGTTTCTGAAGTTGTGTGTGTGTAGGTAGGTGTGCCTTTGGTGGGTGTTTAACAGTTTCCAGGCTGAAGTGATTGCTGCCCATGCTAACAGGAGCAGCCTTTTGGGCTGTGGGCCTTGTCTACCCAGTGTGTCAGAGCATAGGCAATGCTATATTCCAGGGGCACCTTGGTTGGTCCTAGGGCCTGCCTTGTCCAAGCCCAGATATGAAGCCTGTGTCCTTGGAGGATGCCTCAGTCCCTACAAGAGTTCTGTGGCTGGAAAGCTCCCTACGGATTGCTGAGGCACTCAGTCATAAACGCTGCACCCAAAGGCTCTTTGTTGTGGCTGCTGTGGTTTCTTCCCAGACACCATCTTCAGAGCTGGCACACCCATCGCCTAGATACTGGGACTATCTCACAGCTGTGTCCCTCCCTGGGAATTGCCCTCAACTGAGGGGAACTGCCTCATTCAAAGTTAAGCCCCTGCACAGAGGTTGGCCTGTGGCCAATGTACCAAGGCCAGGCCTCTTGGCTTCCACCTGGGACAACTCTGAGGGGCAATCTCAGCTTCTGAGTTCCCTGTAGAACTGCTGAGGCCTCAGTTGCAGCCCCAATCTGGGTCATCTTCTCCTGCTGCCCAATCCTGCCTTCTTCACTTCCTTGCACTCACCATCAAATCTACGCACAACTCGGAGAACCCAGTCTAAGACAGCTGCCTTAGCTTAACTGCGAGAGATGCTGGGCTGGCCCACAGCCCCTCACTTCCCTCCAGGGATGCGCTGGCCGTGCTGTGCTGCTGAGATGCCACAACTGTTCTATTGTTACACTCAAGTTTCCCTTGGAGGTCACTTGGGAGGCATTTATTTATTTTTGGATGTGGATTTAGGGAAAATTGTGCCTCTTTCGGCCTTTGGTCTATGTTTTGTCTGTGTTTATGCTACTGACATCAACCATTGGGGAAGAGACTGGACTTTGTTTGCTCTGGCTGCCAGGAAGCTTGGAGCCCAGTCCGAGGCCCAGGTGTTGCAAGACACCCTGGCGCCTTCTGAGTTCCCTTAATGCACCTTTCTCACTGTTGTTATTTGTGTTGTTTTGTTGTATCATACAGCTCTCTCTGAGCTGCCTCAAAGTCTGTTTGGAATGAGGTGGGGTATAAATGAGTAAACACATATACACAGCCTTTGGGGTTTGTTGTCAGACAGACCTGGCTGCTGGTTACAAGCTCTGGGACATTTGCCAAGTCACAACTTCTCTAAACCGTAGTTTCTTCACCCAGGGAGTGGGCCTGATGCCTGTATCACAGAATTATTTTGAAGATACATTCAGTAAGCATGTGGCTGATACATATCAAGTGCTCAATAAATGGTAGAGGTTAATAATAATTTTTTATAAAAGCATGTTGCTCTCATGAACCTGCCCTACCACATGGTCAGATCTCCCTCCTAACCCCCCGTCACATGCCGGCTATAAGCCAAGATGCATTTCTGGCCTGTTGGGTTTCACTTTCTCACGGGAGAAAGATGCCTACCCAGATACCCACAGCTCACGGCAGACTATGTGGACCAGCCGAAGGGCCAGAGCTGATCGTTAATCCAAGCAGGTGTATATACATAATTAAAACACCCACCATATAAATGAGCACTTGCTTGGCTGGAGAAAAACTAAAAATAAAACTCTTTATGTAAACTGAGCCTTCATAAAATGACGAAGAGGTTGTAGATGAGAGATTGGCGATGAGTAATTTAACCAAGACGATGTAAATCTGGCCTTTGAATACTTTAAATATAACCATCTGTTATAAAAAGAATTGCACACTAAATTTTTAAGAGCTGAGATCTTTCCTAGGGTGAGAGACTCACTTTCTTGATAGGGACATCGTCCCCAAAAGGCAAGCAGGGGAGGCAAAGAATAACACCCTTACCAGCACCACAGCCCTCTCCAGGCAGCTTAGGCGGATTCTATGCATTTTGTAGTGTACACCAGCATCCCATATGCCACGTTTTACCTTGCAAACTAGTTTGGAACCCATATTGGAACAGAAAAGCCCATTTCAAAGGGGAGGTAGCTTAGGAAAGTCTTTATTTTGTTCATTCCTCAAGCCAACCAGCCCCTGGCCCTGTATAAATGTCACATGGGCCTGAACACTAGTCTGGAGCACATGCAAAGATGGTTGTGAAACTGGAGTTCCTTGTCTTTCCTGAGGATGAGGAGTCTGGAGGAGAGAACCATCCCCATGCCAGGTCCAGAACAGATCTCTTGGGTGCATCTTCCTTGGGAGTACAAGGGGATGGCTGAGGGCAGGAAGCTGAGGAGGTAGACTGGAGAGGGAGTGCTGCAAAGGCAAAGCTGGGCACACAGTAGGCCCCAGTTGGTCTGTTTGTAGGAGTGAGCCTCAGGAAGGGGGAGAAGAGTGAGGGAGTAGGGGAGGCTAGGCGACAGAGCAAGTATCTGGCTGGGTCATTTAGTCCCGGAGGGGTGAGGGATACTGGGCCACACCCCTGGGGCTGGTTTAGGAGGGCCCAGGTGGGTCTTGGAGGAAGCTGCCTCAGAGCTGCTGTGGCCACCAATGTGACAGGAAGAAGCTTAGGGTTGATGGCCCTTGAGCCAGGGTCCCCTTGCAGGGACCGGCTGAAGTTCTGGGACATGGACGGAGCACATTCGCCAGCCTAGAAGGAGGTAGGGTGGGGCTGCATTTTCAGTCTCTTTCAGCGTCTATTGACTGCTCTCTCTAAAAACCAGTTCCTACACAATTTCTTGTACCTACAGAGTTTTGTTTTTTTTTAAAGATTTTATATTTTTTTTCCTTTTTCTCCCCAAAGCCCCCCGGTACATAGTTGTATATTCTTTGTTGTGGGTATTTTTTTTTGTTTCTTGAAATTTTGAGGAGCTTTTTTTTTTTTTAAGATTTTTATTTTTCCTTTTTCTCCCCGAAGCCCCCCAGTACATAGTTGTATATTTTAGCTGTGGGTCCTTCTAGATGTGGCATGTGGGACGCTGCCTCAACGTGGCTTGATGAGCGGTGCCGTGTCTGCACCCAGGATCCAAACTGGCGAAACCCTGGGCTGCTGCAGCACAGCATGCAAACCTGACCACTCGGCCACGGGGCCAGCCCCCATACAGAGTTTTGATGAGTGAGAAAACCCATACACTTGACCTCCGTCTCAATAATGCTAAGTTTCTTCCCTTCCTATGGAAATAGAGGATCAAAGAAGACCAGGGACCCCTGCCCCATGCCTGACATATGCCCGACATATCACGGAAACCTCAGGCTCTGGTTTCCAAGCACTGGCTGGTACATTTACCCTGTGTAATGATAATAATGATGATGACAATTATAATGAAGCACACAGCCTTATTCCAAAAATGAGGATAATGACACTCATGACAAAGCAGAATCAGGGAGTCAGGGAGAGAACAAACTTTGGAGCCAGACTGCCTGGGCCCACATTCCAGCTCCATCTCTCACTAGCTGTGGGAACCTGGAGGTCACTTGACTTCTCTGTGCCAGGTTCCCTCATCTGTAAAATGAGACTCAGAGTAGCTAATTATGGAACATGGTTAGAAGGGTGCCTAGCACGTGGTAGTATCCTTACCAGCTATTGCTATTATTACTGTTCTTACTATTGATATCATTACTGTAGGGACAAGGCCTTTTCATGTACAATGTCATTCGAATTTCACAATCCTCTAAGGAAGAAGGTATGATTATTATTATCCCACATTACAGATGAGAAAACGGAGGCTCAGAGAGGTTGAGGGACTCACACAAAGACACCCAGCCTGATGTGGAGCCTGTATGCAATTCTACCTGGCTAAATCTGGCAAGGCTGAACAGCCTTGTTACCCAGGATTAAAAGAGATGCTTCACTATTACATGACAGTCCTTGCATTATCTATACCCACTGGAGTGGGAAGTTTTATTGCCTCTACTTAATGCACAGAGACTAAGGCCAGGTGAGTTAAGTGGCTCCTAGACAGGCCTGCCTCCTCCAGCTAAGCTGCTTTTGAGCCAGTTGATCAGGACCGCTCTTCAAAATCACAATTTAACTGTTCACTGCATCCATTGTTCTGTGTATGGCGGCAACTGCCCCACAGGCCACCCCACTTGGCGCTGTGGCAGTGATTAATAAGGATACTCTGTGTTCACTAGATGCCTCTCAGCCAAGGCCTCAGAGCACTTTGCAAGCCTTAATTAAGCTTCATGGTGGTGGCTCAGGTAGGCGGGGGCCCTGGATCCACTTTATATGTCTTTAGCTGATGCAGAAAAAGACCAAATCACTCCCCCAGCAAACCATGGCCTTCAGCACGGCCAGGTCCCACTGAGCATTCCCCATCCCTGGAGTTTGGCCAAAATCATTTGCAGAGAAAAGACTTCCTCACTTGTCCTTCCAGACTTTAAAATAGTAACCAGCACTCTGAAGCCATTTCTCATTCGAGTTAAGACCAGGCCAATAGTTCTGTGGCTGGGCCCCACCTGGTGCCAACCCACTGGTCCACCTAAGCTAACCAGGGGCTGATGTAGCTCATGGTCTGCACCTGCGTATCGGAGTCCACTCTACCTGTACATGAGGCCCTTGGGGTCAAGCCCATCTCTGCAACACCATCTGCACAGTACCCCCCAACCATTTGCCATCCCTCAACTGCTTTACCCCCATCCCCAGCTCCACCCTCACACATCTGCCACCTGCTTGCTGTGACTCTGACATCCTAGAGCTTGTGGGGAGGCAGGCAGAGACAACATAACTCAGGGTAAAGAGCTTGGGCTTCCACCCAAGGATGAGAGGGAAACACAAAAGGGAGGGACAAGGTTAGATTGATGCTTTGGGATGACAGTTCCAGGGGATATATATGTGAGGAGAGGGATGGGGAGGCCAGAGGCAGTGGGGCCAAGAGGAGGCCATGGCAGGGCCAGCCCGGTGGCGCAGTGGTTAAGTGCACACGTTCCGTTCTGCTTCAGCGGCCCAAGGTTCACCGGTTTGGATCCCGGGTACGGACATGGAACCGCTTGGCAAGACATGCTGTGGCAGGCATCCCACATATAAAGTAGAGGAAGATGGGCACGGATGTTAGCTCAGGGCCAGTCTTCCTCAGCAAAAAGAGGAGGATTGGCAGCAGATGTTAGCTCAGGGCCAATCTTCCTCAAAAAAAACCCCAAAAATTAAAAAAAAAAAAAAAGAGGAGGCCATGGCAATGAGCTAGGGGAGCATGGGTGGGGCTCCAGTTGGCCATGGGAGTGGGGTAGAGAGAAGGGGCTTGAGGGGCATTTAGAAAGCAGAGCAACGGGACTTGGAGAGTACTTGGAGGCAGGCATGAAAGAGGAGGAGCCCTAGATGGACTTCCTAGCCATTAGATCCACTCCACTGGGCATTTGAGCCCTCTGTGTCTAGCATTGGGCTTAGTAAACTTGTGACCAACTGGCACTGTTAGTGCAAACCAGCTCCCCTAGAGAAGCAGTGTCAGGTAACACAAATGAGCCCAAACCCCACTCCCTCAACTTCTATCTCCCAGGCACCAGCCATTCTGGCTTGGCCAGGGAGTGAGGCCCAACACTCAGGGCTCAGCCTCCATTCCTGGGCCACGAACATTTCAGGGCACCACTCAGTTTGACCCACACAAGAATCCAAGGGGAAGGCATTTGTTCCCCACTTGACCGATGAAACTAAGGCTCTGGGATGAAGTGACCTGCCTGTGGTGGGCTGAATAATGGCTCCTGAAAGATGTCCATGTCCTCGTCCCTGGAACCTGTGAACATGTTACCTTATGTGGCAAGAGGAACTCTGCAGATGTGATTAAGTTAAGGATCTTGAGCTGGAGCGATTATCCTGGATTATCCAGATGGGCTCAATGTAATCACAAGGGTCCTCATGGGAGGGAGGCAAGATTGCCAAAGTGGAAGGAGGGATAGTGATAGAAGCAGAAGCGACCTGCTTTGAAGATGGAGGAAGGAGCCACAAACCAAGGAATACAGGTAGCCTCTAGAAGTTAGAAAAGGCAAGGAAATGGATTCTCCCCTAGAGCTTCCAGAAGCCGCGCCAGCCTGCTGACACTTTGATTTCGGCCCAGTGAAATTGATTTTGGACTTCTGACCTCCAAAACTGTAAGGTAATAAATTCCTCAGCATCATCCAACTACAACAGAAATCCTCGATAGGAGGTGCAATTTATTCTGGGTAAGGGAAGAGGTTTATTTTGATTTTGCAGAGGCCCTCTGCAAAACCAGAATCAACTTCTTTTCCTGCCCAGAACTGGGGGAGCCATAGATGCTGGGCCTGATCCTTGTTTGAGCTGTGACCTGGGTCAGGTACTTGGGCAAGACAGAGGGATGAGTCCCCTGAAAAGGGGCTGGAAGAATGTGTGAAAGGCAGAGGATAGGAAAGTGCCCAGAGGAGGAACACAAGCATTTTGCTCATACAAAAGTATGAGCCTGGGGCTGGCCCGGTGGTGGTTAAGTGTGCATGTTCCACTTCGGTGGCCTGGGGTTCCCCTGTTCGGATCCCGGGTGTGGACGTAGCACTGCTTGGCAAGCCATGCTGTGATAGGAGACCCACACATAAAATAGAAGAAGATGGGCACAGATGTTAGCTCAGGGCCTGTCTTCCTCAGCAAAAAGAGGAGGATTGGCAGCAGATGTTAGCTCAGGGCTACTCTTCCTCAAAAAAAAAAAAGAAAAAAAGGTATGAGCCCCAGCTGCTTGAGGCTGCTGGTAAGGGGAGAACTGGAGGTGAGGAATTCTGCCTCCTACTGTGGGTTTCTGTTGCAGTTTGATGATGCCGAGGGTTTGAGGAGGAAGAGGAAAGACCTTTCTCCTTAGCTACAGATCTGAGATGATTGCAAACTGCTTCCTGTGCAGTCTCCTCGTTTTAACCTTCAGGGAATAGAGGGGGAAATCTCTGCCTCCCATGGGCATACCTGCCACAGAGAGGGAGACAGAGCTGGGAGTGCCTGGGCTGGGCCAGGCTGGTTCCCTCATTAAAGTGAAGGGGTTAAAGTTAGGATCTCTGAGGCCCGTTTCAACTTAAAATGTCAGATTCTCCTTACAAAAGAATGAGGCAGGTAGCGGTATAATCCTGTTTTGCAGTTGAGAAAACTGAGGCTTGGAGAAGTGATGTGATTTGTTCAAGTTAGTTGTCAGAGCCAGGAATTTGACCCAGCTTTTCTGGCCACCTCCTTTATGGCACAGAGGGGAGCTCAAAGAGCATCCTGTTCACCCCTGTCCTGTGACTGTGCTCTGTGAGGCTGAAGACTTTTCCTGGGATTCCACATGGAGGTAACAGCAAACAGGGTTGAGTCTTTCTTCCTAGGAATCTTATCCCTGCACTCCAGACCTCTGCTTCAGGCCTGGCGAAGGGGCCTTGGCCCACCCCATTGTTTATCTACAAACAAGTAAGCTTGGTACTATCCACACTTGGCTGTGTGGGGAGATCTGAGCATGGAGGAACAGACTGACACAGATGAAGTAAGTCATGGGGACTGATGTGGGTGGCTCTGGAGGCCAGCAGTGCCTGAGGAAATGCTGCAGGAGCCATTGTGGTAATGTCATCCAGTAGGGCAATGCTGGGGAGAGGGAGCATCTAGAAGCCTCAGTAGGGTGTGGGCAGCCTACACGGTGGGCCGGCCCAAAGTGAGAGGGCAAGAGGTCAAGGTGAACAAGGGCTTGGACTGGGGAGGTCTCTTGCTCAAGGCCAAGGGGACTTTGTAAACTAGCCCTTCTCTGCTTCATCATCGGAAACTCCTGCAGAGCCCTAGCTGAGCCCTTCAGGCTTCCAGCTGTGTGTGTGTGTGTGTGTGTGCGTGTGTGTGTGTGTGTGTGAGTATGTGTGTTGGGGAGGTGCTGGGCCAGTGCATACAGAAAGCACGGCAGTTTGGTGCCCAGGCCCGAGGGGTCACCATAGCCCTCTCTGTCCTGGCCATTGGCCATTGGGATGAAAGTCTCTTGATTCCCCTCTTTGGCCAGGAGTACTGTCTTGCAGTACACTGCAAGAGTCCCTGTGTATATAGGACAGAATGTAATTATCCTACAGATGCTACCTCAGGGCTTTGAATCCTGAGCCCTTCCACTGGGGCATTAACCTTGCTCTTCTGCCTGCTTCACTCACTCCTCCGCATGCTGTCATGGGGTTCGCAGGAGGGTAAGCATCTCCAGAGACCCTTGTAACTCCTGGGCAATGTCTGTAGAGCATTAGTGCTGTGTGCCAGGGGCATGTGGCATCGTGGTTACACAGTCAGACCCTCAAGTCAAGTTGGGCCTGTCTTCACCATGACCTAGGTAAAGTAACTTCACTTCTGAGCCTGAATCCTCTCATCTATCAAATGGAGGTAAACACAGCCACATTATAAGATGGTTGAGAAGAAGAAACAACAAAATCCATATAGAATGTTTCAGCACTGTGCCGGCCACCAGAATGCTCAACAGATGCTGTATTGTTCTCCTTCAAAGCTGAGGCCCTGGTGACTATAAAAAACCAGAAGAACATCCTTAAGGAAATGGTTCCCAATAAAACATGCAGAAACCTCATGGGAAGGTGTAGAAGAGAGACCTGGACCTCAGCTGATGGGCCGGGGCCCATCACGGCACCCACCTCCACTCATCATCAGGCAATGGGGCTTACAAGGGCCAGGATCAGAACCTCTAGCTTTGGACCTTTGATTATCAAGTCTCAGCACATGAGTAATAAAAAGTGAACCTCATGGACATCCTTGGAGATGCCCTGCAGTCAAGGCTGGAACTGATGAGGGAGGATGTCCTCTGTTCAAAAGAAATAGGCTGCTTGGGGTGGAGATATTGTGGGCAGGAGCTCTGCATTCCAAGAGGGTCTCTTCCAGCTGGAAGGTTCAAAGATTTCATGTGAAGAGTCAGTGGTTGCGTTTACCCCAGTGAAGAGCGAAGGCGCCCAGGTACCACATCTCTCCAAGAGAGTCCTTGGTTCCTGGGGCATGTGGCAGGAGCAGGAGGCAAATTCCACTGGATGCCATGAGTGAAAGACCCCTAAGGAGCCAGAGTGCCTCTGATGGCTACTGGGACAGATCCAGGATGGGAAGAAGGAAGGACACAAGCCAGGAGGCTGTGAGGATAGAGGCGGGAAGGTGGAGGCCCAAGGGGAATCATCAAATCCTAAACTCTGTGGATTGTTGTTAGAGCTGCGAGATGAGGATGGGTAAACCTACAGGCTGGGAGGCTGGGGGATACTCAACAAGCTATTTGGCCAAGCCCCAGGCTAGTGCTGAGTGGTGGGGATTTGGAGAGCAAGCAGTCCTGCTGAGAGAGAGGGAGACATGCTACGCAGAAGGGATGGCACCTGGGTTTGCCAGCCCTCCTCTCTTCTCAGGGAAGTCAATCACACATGTGTCCCTGAGGTTGATGACGAATCCTTAGCACAGAGCCCGGCATGCGAAGGGTGCTCAGGGCGGTGCTGAGTGAGTGGGTTTGACTAAAAAGGGAATGGGGACCCCTAGTACTGATGATGGGCCAGATTTTCCTCAAGGAAAATAAACTTTAGACTTTAGAGAGTAGAACAGAGGTGAAAATAAAATGGAGGCTCTATTTCAGACTGTCTTATCTATTGCACTATTAGTAATCCTGCCCCACTTCTGCAAATGCATAGCATAGTTCTAAACAGGATCTTTATATGATCAGCCATCCAGTCAACATGTTTGCCAAGCGTCTACTAGGGTTTAATGCTGAACCAGTCCCCGTGAATGCCAGATACAGGTGCACCCACAAGGAAATGAATGTTGATATGATGAGCTCATTTGGTCTTTGACAACCCCATTCATTATGGGGGCTGGGCACTGGAAGAAGAAACAAAGAGTGGGTGGTGAGCTGGCTGGCCAAGGTCACACTGATCACCAGTTCATGACCGTACCAAGAAGTTCCTCTGGGTCCCCCCATGGTGACCTTGAGCTGACCCCTGGCTGGCCCAGCAGCTCACCACTACTGTTTGGCTCTTATAGAAGTGACTTATTGATGGGAGTTTCCAGTGGGAGCTACTGAATATCTGAGGGAGAGCCATGTTCCAGAAAACTGTGAAAAAATGAAAAGCTCTTAACGATTGATTTAAAATCAATATGGTGAGGAAATAGAACCCAAAATAGAAACATCCTCGAGAGGCCAAGGGACAGATCTACATCCCTCATTGCTGCTTCTGTTACTCATTTTCCAACCCTGACTCTGTGCACGTGTTTAAATCCCTCATATGGACTCGGGCCTCAACCCCGTGCTGTTTGACAGTTTATCAATATCAAGAACAATAACTACATTTTAGAACTGCTTCTCTCTGCTGGATGCTTTAAATTTGCTCATTTAATCCTCCCATCAATCCGCTTAGGCTGATATGATTATTCCCATTTTACAGTTGAAGAGGCTGAAGCTTCCTAGGGTCACTCAGCCTCCAAGTTTTAAATCAGATTTAAACTTGAGTCTGTCTGATTTCAAAGAAAGATGGTCTTCCTACTTCTCTGTAGTCGTCAAACTTGCAGATCGCAGGGAAGAGCTGGGAGGAATAGCGAATACATTCAGTAAAGGAATCAGGGCCTTAAATATCTTGAGGCCCTGGGCAACACTGTGTAATAGAACTTTCTGCAAAGATAGAAATGTCCTCTATCTGTGCTGTCCAATATGGTAGCCACTAGTCACACATGGCTACAGAGAACTTGAAATGTGGCTGGTGTGACTGAGAAACTGAATTTTAAATTTTAATTTAAATTTAAATAGCCACATGTGGATCGTACTGTAGCTAGTGATATGGGCAGGAACCAACAGGATGACTGGGTCAGGATCTGTGTAGCATCTTGCATTTGGGTCATAGGGATGGGACCGGAAGTTGAACTGGGGGACCCTGACACATTGTGACCTCGGGCCTCAACAGGCGAGGCTTCTACAGTCACTTCTAGATATTGGAGCTGAGACAGTAAATCAGAGAAAGGAAGGAAGAGGGAGCTGGCAGGGCAGAGGGTAGAGGAGGCATTTGGAAAGCGGGAACAGGTACAAGATGGGTTCACCTGAGGACCCAGTCCCTTGTTCCTGGTGTGAAAGCCCCAGAAATGCAAAAGAAAGAAGTCTTCAGAGGGGGAGGGCTCAATGTCAGTTAATGAGTCTGCCCCAACGGGAAGTGCCTTTCTGTCCTTCTGCTGGGAACCCTAGAGTTCCCACAAGCTTGTGTCTACCTCTGTCCGCATCCTGTTCCTCTGTTTGCTTTGGAGCATCCGAGCAGCCTATGCCTCATCCTGGGAACAGGGAAATAAACATCACCGTGGAGACAAACTCACTTGACTCCACTTACGGCAGCTAACGACCCATGATTTTCCAGCTCGAAGGCCCTTTTGCTTCTGTGAGCATCACCCGAGAAGATTTGGCCATGGAAAAAGACATTAGAAAGCTGAGGGCAATAAACTGCCTGTGATCAGATAGACGCAGGACAAATCTCTGAGGGGGAACTGGAGGCAATGTTTCAAATAGGACAACCACACAGTCTGCCTCAAACAGCCACTCTGCCTCTGGTTTGCAAATTGAATGCACCCCTCAGACTCCCACCCTACCCTCCAGATTTGGGGAGAGCAGGTGCAGCAGCAGAAGGGAACAGACAATTTGCTCTGGGGGCCTTTCAAAGGAGGGTGTGGGTTTAAGGTTTTGTCCTCATACTGTCTTGAGTCTAGACCTCACAGGGCAGGAGTTAGATAGGAGAAAAGGACCTTCCAAGGAAGTCACGCTGGGAAGTGGGACATCTAACCCCATCTTTTCTGTTCCAATTATGGAAGGAGAAGAAAGGGTGAGCTTGGGAGGTTTGCAAGAGGCAGTCCCTGAGGTATTCACATCAGAGAGCCCTCCATCTGCACCTGAGCCTGGACAAGGGGTGGGAGGGGGTCAGACTTAGTCCCTGACTGGAAGAGAGAGGCACACATGGACACAGATGGCCACAGTGCGGTGTGTACAGAGAGCCCAGAGGAGGCCATGATCTGTCAGGTTCTTGATTCTGGGAACTACACTCACAACAAAAATCCCAGCAGGCAGTGATGGCAGTGGCCAGAGCAGAGTCTCAGTGATGTAACCAAATCTGGCTGCTCCATGGGAGCTGACCCCTCTCTGAAGCCTGCACATTAGGTCCCACAGACAAGGCAAGCATGGGTGAGGGTCTAGGTTACTGCAGAGTTACGGTTCTGGAGTTGGTCTTGGCCCACCAGGTACTCCAAGGTACAGTGTATGGAAACCCCAGGGCTGCACTACTGGTGATCTGGCTCCAACGTGGGCAGAGCCAAGGCCTGTCTGCTTTCCTGCCTGATACAGTGGGCTGAGTCCAGTCAATCTGCCTGCCAGACTCTGTACTTGGGGTAAAGTTCAGTGAAATAGCGACTGCCAGAGCCAGGCACCAGTCAGGGATGCATGGGGGCTGGTTAGTGCTCTGTACTCGAGCAGGGTTGTTCTGAAAAAACTCACCAAGCCTCTGTGTCTGGTGCCCAGGGAACTCTGAGTGCCCTGGCAACCTTGGTGCTGGGCTGGATTTCCTGAGAAGGATCTGGGTGGATTGAGGGGCACTGGGCCTCAAGGTTGCTACATTGATTCCATAACAGTTGTTTCTGCTCTCAGCAAGAGCTTGGGTTAGGAGAAAGGAGCTTGGGGAACACGTGATGGGCACCACAGCCCTTCCTCCTTGGCCTGCACTGTAGCGTGATCAGTTGTAACCCAGTTGGGGAAGAGTGAGACTGTGTAGTCCAGGGCTGACACTGGCTTGTCCTAGTTGTCCTTGTCAGCAATGAGTCTCTACGAGCCCTTTGGGCTGTGCTTTTCCCTATTCTTTTCCAAACAAAGGATGTGAGGACCAAGGAAGGAAACTGTTCCCAGGACCAAGCAGGGGGTCCCATCTTAACAGGAGAGAGTGAAGTCAGGGTCTGCAGCGCGGAAAGACACTTAAAGTGGGGCCAGGCTTCCAGCATGAATATAGAGGAGGTGACACTCAAGATCAGCTTTGACTTGATAGCAGCAGAAGCTGCCCTCACCTCTCCCCACCCACCACCACCAACATATACCCCTCTACCCATCTCTCTCCCTTTCTCCTCTCTCTCTTTCTTTCTTTCTTTCCAGGAATCCATAGGAAATATCTTCCAGAGATAACACACAGGCCTCAGCAAAGCCCACCACGGTGTTCCTCTGTGAATATTTGATGCAGATGCTTTCTGCTGCTCCTCAGTCATGCTTTTTATTGACTGCAATGCCTGGGACACGGGTTGTGATTCTGTGGTGAGAATCAATTTCATAGATGTCAATAAACTAAGAGGAAGATTAATTCAGACTCTGGGGCAGCATGACAGCTGTTTTGGGTCAAGTCCACACTTCATTCCTGAATGGACTCTGGCTTACCTATCCTTTCCCTGGTCCAGCTCCTTAACCTTCATTTTGAGTTCAGCACGCTGAGTTTGGCCGTGTGCCTATGCGGAAGCTCTGGGCTAATTTCCAATCTTGTGGGCATTTTCCCCCCATCACCCCACTGCTCATTGTAAAACCCAAGCAATACAGATGAGAATTTGGAAACACATCAGGCGGAATCACACCCCTCTTATTGCAACAAATTCTGTTTGGCTTTCCCCTTTGGTCTGGGTCCATGAGTGTGATGGCTGGACCAGGACACTCTCTTTATGGTCTCTTTATTCAATTAATGTTAGATGCATCTCCATGTGGCCTTTAAGTCTTTGAGAGCATCATTTCCAGTGGCTGCAGAATGTCGTGTCAAGTGGATAGACATGCATTATTTAATCATTTGCCTTCTGTGCACATTATTGCTGGAAATCAGGTCACCTGACCTGATTTTGGCTCATAAAGCACATTTACCAGTCCCAGTGCAGGGAGGTGCAAAAGTGGGGCCAGAATTCAGATGCATTTATTCATGAAACATTTATTAACTGTCAACTAAAGACAAGGAACCATACCAGGGAAAAGACAGGGTTTGGCGGCGTAAGAAAATGTGGTCCTAGATACTCAGTTGGTTGAGAGCCTGACTGGAGCAAGGAGAAAGGCCCCCAGGTCTCACATGATGAGGGGGGATGTTAGGCCTTCTGACCCCCAGGGAAGTTGTAATATGCCTGGTTCTGAGAAACTACATTCTCAAATAATTAGGACTTATCTTTCAGACACTGTGCATCCCCATTTATTTGTTACTGATGATAAAGTAATAAAGTTTAGGACTGATTTACTTAAAAAACCAATAAACAAAGATTCTAGGAGTTTTTCCTATAATCACTTCAATTTCAGTCATGTGCCTTCTGATGTTTCATGAGTGGGAGGAGAAAAGATGTGGAGTTAGAGCTGTACTGCTGGGAATTGTGGAAAACTGGGAGTGTTTCCCACATGGACTCTCGGCTATCATGTGCAGGGGTAGGGAGGCTGAGAGCTACTGTTTGATATGAGAATAACAGCTGCTGTGTTCACTGAGCTCCTTTTGCAAGACAGACACTGTAGCAGGCACTTTACTTAAGAAAATATGATTTTCTTTACAACAGTATTTGTGGTAGGTTTTATTTTCTTCATTTTTAAGAAGAGGAGGCTGTGAATTAGAAAAGTTAACTCACTTGCTAGAGTTTATTCAGTGATATCTCTTCTCCAAAACCAGATGGCTGTACAGTATTTCACACGAGACCTTTTTTCTAAATAGTGGTCTCATACATGTTTGCCTTTCAAAATAAGATGGTAATTGGATAGCAATCCAGACCTAGGAATGCAAGAGAAATTATATGTAATAATTTTAGAAAGCTCTCAAAGTAATTTACTTTCCAATGAGAGTATGTAGTTAGAGCCGAAATTGATAAGAATATATATTTAGAATTACTACTTAAGTTTATTTTTGTCATTTTCAAAAGAAACTGTACCTTTAAATTAACATACCACATCAATGGGCTAAAAACCTGATCTCATTCTCACTCTTTTTCTGGTAGATTAAAGACTTAGGATGTTTACAGACTTTATGCTCTGCCCTGAAAAGTTAGGAGGCCAGGCCAGAAACCACTGGCCAGCAAATCTTAGTGGTGGAGCAGGGTCTGTCCACTGAACCGGCAACTAGATGTGTAGTGGGTAGAGGAGACACTGTGAGACATAGAGTGAGCTTCCCAACGGCCAGGGCAGCCTGGGCCTGGTTGTTAAATTTGACTTTGTTGTTTTTCTTGATTACTGCCAGAACCGTAATTCATAGTCCCATAAGTCAGGGCTGTAAGTTTCATTTTTCAAATGGCATAGAGACAGCCATGCTCAAGGTGATGATTTATTCTGATTCTTTCTGAGAACCTTCTTCTACATCTGACTGTGGACACCTAAATGCTTTCATCACCACCCCCTGGGGTATCCTCACCTCAAACTCAATCTCTGTGCCCTGTCATCACATGCTCAGAGGGGCCTCACTGGTAGTTTCCTGTGCAGGCATGTCCCGCATGCCTGCCCCACATTAACGGGGTGATGTCTAGTCTGCAGGCTGATGTATGCCCCTGAAACTCTGTGATGAGTTTGGAGCTAGAGATGAATTGAGGAGTCCTTGGCATATAGAGGGGAGCCACGTCCCTCTACAAGAGTAGGTAAGGTCACCATGGGCATGGGCAGAGGGGGAAAGAAAGGGGACAGGGGACTATCTTGGGGTAGCCACATTTGAGTTGCCAGTGAAGGGTGGAAGGGTCGAAAAGGCATAGTAGAAGAGATGAAAGCTGAGTTGGGAAAACCCAGTGCTCTGGGGCAAAGAAGCAGATAGTCTCAAGGAAGGAGTGACCAACAGGGCCTATAGGAGCCAAGAGGCCAAGGCCATGTTGTGCCTGCTGGGATTCCCGTCTGTTGCATTTGTTTGTTAAATTTTACCCAAATCGTGGAAATTATAAATCTCATCCTATAGGGATGAGTTTTACACTTCTTTTTCAAGTCCTTTTTTTTTTTTAAGTCCTAGAATATTATACGATCATTAAAGAACATTTGGAAGGAAAAATAGAAAGAAAAATTTTAAATATCTAAATTCCAACCTGGCTTTTTTTCTTTTTTGGTGAGGAAGTTTGTCACTGAGCTAATATCTGTACTGGTCTTCCTCTATTTTGTATGTAGGACGCTGCCACAGTATGGCTTGGTGAGCAGTGTGTAGGTCTGCACCTGGGATCCAAACCGGCGAACTCTGGGCTGCTGAAGCAGAGTATGTAAACTTAACTACTATGCCAGTGGGCCGGCCCTCCAACCTTTCTAAACATACCAAATGTTAACATTTTGGTATATTTTCTTTCAGTGGCTTTCAGCAGTTTAGGGTTTTAAGAATTGCAATTATAATTAACTGTATATATAAATTTGTACTCAATTTAACATTGTATCTCAAGTATTAGTCTCTGACGATCTTTTGAAACATGGCAAACATCATTCAGCTGGTACAAAGTTCAGCACCCACCTTTTAATTCAATCTTCTTTAGTATATTACTCCTTTTCTGTTATGTACGTTTTGGCTGCTTGATGTCAGGTACTGAGAGAAGCACGTAAACTTATGCTCACAACTGTCTTCTTGTATTTCTAACAGTAACAGGTATTGCTTCAAGTATTTTAATGCTAAAATACTGAGTGTACAAATCTTCAGAAGAGTTATCTTTCACAATTGCTCCTATGAATATAAAATTACCCTTTTTATCCTGCTTGACGTTGCTCATTGCTTAAATTGTGCTTTGTCTGACATAGCAACTCACGCTTTTTCTTTTGTTTGCATTTACCTGGTAGAGCTTTGCCTACACTGGAGTCATTTTATTTTAGGTGAGTCTCTTGTATTAATTTAATCTGGGAACCTTTGTCTTCTAACAAGGGAATGTTAAATGCTTACATTTATTGTCATAACCATTTCGGGTGGCCTCCTGTCATCTTGTTTTACGTCTTCTGCGTTTCCTTTCTTTTCTGACTTTTGAGCCATAGCTGATGATTTCTTTTATCTTTTGCAGTGATTTGGAAGGGAGACATCTTGTTTCTCACTCCACTGATCTGCATTCTATTGCCTCCAATGAATGTTTTAATTTGTCTCTGTGTTTGGTTTCTAAGCAGCTCTGCTTATCTCAGCCTGGCCCTTCTCTTCTCCTTTGGTGAGGGCGACATCCTCTGCAGAATGGTTTTAAAGGCCCTCTGTTGATTTTTCTTTGTTTGCTCACTCTGGGAAGGGAATCCTGCATAGCTGGAGCAGGAGCCCTGAGGGCCACTCCCCAGAGGTGCCCCAGGGCTTCCTGAGAGATGAAGGGACCATCCAGGCCCAAGCCAGAGAGGATGTGTGTTCAGAGATGGTGAGGGGGCAAGGCAGGAAGTGCCATCACCACTGCCTGTGGAAGCCCCAGGAAGAGATGCCTGCTTCCCTTGGTTGAGAAAAACAGCCTGAGTAGACCTGGTCCCAGCCAGCAGGGATGAGCTCTCTCCAGAGAGAGGGTCTCAGGACTGAGGGACCAGAGTGAGGGTGGGTGAGGGATTAGGGACCTGAGCTGGTTGGGTCCTGATTCTGGCCCAGACAGGTGGTTCAGTTCCTGTCAGTCTCAGACGTGAAATTCCGGGTTGCATGAATTGTTTTAAAATATGCTTTTCAGGACTTGTAAATGAAATTTCAGTGAGGGCTTCTTCAATGCCTCCATTTGTGTATTCTCTTAACCAGGTATTGCTCTAATGTATTATATATTAAAATTCTCTCTACAGGGCAATTAAGAGCTTTAAATGACTTGTTTAAATTTAAACACTGGCATTTTTTAAATTTATGGAAGATAGTTGCTCCTCTGTATCCTCTAACAAGGAGGTGCCAGTTCTGGGGAGCCACTGCCACACCTATAGACAGGGGAGGGCTGGAGCCTGGGAAAGGCAGGGTGTGGCTGGCTGAGAAGGACAGCCTGCCAGAGCCCAGGGTCTTCAGAGAAAGACACAGGCCAGGTAGTGCTTTTCCTTTTCTTTTCTTTCCCAGTTTTACTGAGATATTATTGACATATAACATATGTAAGTTTAAGGTGTACAATGTGATGCATTGATACATCTATATATTGTGAAATGATTACCACCAGAAGATAAAGAAGGCTTCATCTTCTGGAGAGCCTGAGAGACAGGGGTGGAGTTGGCCTGCCACCAACGATCCTCTGCCTGACAGGGCCGAGGCTTTCTGAACAGTAGCCTCAGGGGGCTGGCCCCATGGTATAGTAGCTAAGTTCGGCGCACTTCGCTGCAGTAGCCTGGCCTGCTTTCGCAGTCCAGATCCCAGGGGCAGACCTACACCACTCATCCGAGCAATGCATGCAGTGGTAGAGCTTTGAGGGGGCCAGCTTTTCTGGGGATGGTGGTGAAGCCAAATAGCGACTCAGAAGAGCTAGACCAATGCCACTGGACAACACAGGCTGACATCTGATAAACACCAAGTTCTTCTGGGACCACCATTTCGGCTGATCCTCTGGCCCTCTGGGATGCCTTGGAACATTTCAGCCAGAATCGAGAGGTAGCATCACCAGGGTCCAGACAAGCAGGTTCTAAGAAGGCTTTGGGGCTGGGAGGAGGCCAGGCCTGGCCATTGGAAATCAAGGTCATCACTCTAATATTCATGCTGCTCCAGGCCCATCCAGTCAGGATGGATACTACCAAGCCTTTGGAATACCAGATGAAGAAACTGAGATCTAGAGATGCAGACATCCAAGGTTACTCACAGCCCAACTCCATTCCTTACAGTGTCTCAAAATATCTTAGCCCATTTGCTTTTCTCCTTCTATGTGTGTTGGTGTAAACCTTCTGACGAAGGTGTTAACATCCAGGCCCAACACATGCGAGTATGTGTGTATTTGTATTCCCCATCAGAGGCATTCCTCATCTGTGCTTCCAGTGCTCTCTGCTCATCCCTCTATTGTACCACTTATCTCACTGCCCTGGAATTATCTGTCTGTGTTTGTCCTTCTCACAGGAGTGAGTACCTAAGGGTGAGGGCTTTGTGTTGTTCTTTGTATACAGTAGGCATACGTGAGTTTTGTTAAATGAATGTTGATGAATTCAAAACTCTCCACTCACTATACATAGGTTACAGTGACTTGGTCCAATTAAATGTGCAGTCCTTTTACGATCAATTAATTTTGTTTTCCTGCTTTTTTCTCCCCAAATCCCCCCGGCACATAGTTGTGTATTTTTAGTTGTAGGTCCTTCTAGTTGTGGCACAGGGGACGCCACCTCAACGTGGCCTGATGAGCAGTGCCATGTCTGCGCCCAGGATCGGAACCAGCGAAACCCTGGGCCATGGGAAGCGGAGCGCTTGAACTCAACCACTCGGCCACCGAACAGGCCCTCATCAATTAATTTAAAATTATCATCTTCTAAAAGTTAACAACTGAAAAACTACTTTGCTCAGTGCATCCTGCCTATGGGGAGCATGGCTGCTTGGACCACACTGATTCATGGTGCTTCCTGTGGCAGCATGCTCTAATTGCAGGTAAAGGGTCTCAAAAGAGTGAGTTTTCAAATGGAGCACGTAAAGGAAAAACAATTTCACTGAATGTACGCAACAAGTTTCTGAAATACACCAGCCTCTGCCTCCTTCGCCTTCATGCTTCTACCCCAGATTGCACGGCTGGGCCTGCTCAGACTTGACGAGAGATAAGGTTGGCAGGATTTATGAGATCCCAGTTTGGCTCACCTGCTGGGCTACATTATTCCAGAGGTGGGAGGAAGCACCTAGAAGGGAACATGATGAGGTGGCCATGTTCATTTGCATATTTCCTACGCTGTGCTCCTTGTTCTATTTTAGAATTGACTAACCCCTTAAGGACAGGGACTGTGTCGCATTCACTTCCATCTCTCCAATGCCTGGCACAGGGCTTACCACAGAGTAGGTGCCAGGTGCATGAGCAAGCTGTGAACACTTGCTGGACATCTACTGTGTGCCAGACCCTGTGCTGGGGGCTGATCACAGGAACATCTAAGAATTGACATGTCAGAGCCTTGGGGTCAGAACGATCAGGTAAAAGGGACCTAGCTGGTAAAGCTCCTCTGAAGTACCCACCTTCTGATACCCAACCATTGCAAACATCCGTGCCTCTATTATTATTATTCTGATTTCCCAATTTGATTTTATTCTTCAGAAGTCACCATTCCACCCTGTGGTGTTCAGTGTGTGCTGATACACATCAATCATTACTGGGGTCAATAGCCAGATGAGCCCTTAACATTTCATTACCAAGTGTTTGTCATTTCTCATTAGTGATATGTTTATAATCACTAGGGACTTATCCTTGGACAACTTGTCAAAATCTGTGTGGCCTTGCCAACCCATGTATTTATCCCTCCAGAGCTGTGGAGGGAATCTGGAAACCTAGCATGACTTTCCAGAGAAAACAACGCAGCACCATGATTTCTTTCATCTTCTATCATCTTGCACGTCAAAACTCCTCCTTTACTTATCAAGGGACTCTCTCATAGCTGTGAAAGTTACCTCTCCACTGCCTTACATCCTTCACTGCAGGTGCCTCTTGGAAGAAGTGCTACATCTGTGTCCCTCTCTCTTCCTGCCTTTATTTTCCATTGCTATTAGAAGTGTAGTCATGGAAAGAAATCTGGTGGTCAGTAGCAATTGCTGCCATTAGAAAAAATAGATTTCCTTCTAACCAGCCTAAGGAGAATAGGGTTTGGTTTCCAGTCCCTGCGGTTTGCAGAGAAATAAGCAGAATAAATTCAACATGGCAAATCCAGAAAAATCTCTGAAACAAGCTCTCTGCATGGGAGGAGGCCATGATTGACAGGTGCTGCATTCAGAAAGGGCTGTGGGATTTGCAATGACCCTGACTCAGGTCTTCACAGCAGTCCCCCTGGGAGGCAGCCACTCAGGGGTGTCACTGGAGAATCATAGACCAAAGGATAACAGTGCCGGCCTCCCGGAGCACAGAGAAAAGGCCTCAGCTCAGGGGGCAAGACTTCTGCCTCCTCCCTTGCAGAAAAAACCCTCCTAAGCTTTTTGCCTGGATTTTGGCACTGCAGCTGTGCCTGGCATCTGTGCTTCCTGGCAGTTCATGTTACCTGCCACAGGCAGTGATCCTTGAAGCAGACCTCTCACCCTGCAACAGCCTAGGGCTTTTGTGAAGACCAAATGAAAGAAAAGGCCATGCATAGTCTTTGAAAACTGAAGAGCACTGGTAGGAATACTAGACGGTGGTGCTGTCTGACCACGTCTTCCACAAGCTCTGGCTTTGAGTGCTTGGTGAGCATGCTCCATACTGCAACAAAATGCCCAAATTCAATGAGATGCCCCAAACTGGTGGTTTCAAATTTCACATCCCTTCCTTTGCCTATGATTTTTTTTTGGCTCTATAACACTTGTTTGCCTGATATTCAAGGCTTTCCAAATCCTTCTTTCCAAACATCTATTTCCTACTGAAACCTTCTTCTCCATTTCAGGGCCCACAGAACACATCATTGGCATGCCCAGCCCTGTTCATTTGATCACAGCTTTTCCCTGCCTCCCCTCCTCACCCTACTCACTCCTCAGAGCCTCTCCATATTGTACCCACCCTTGAAAATCAAACAGAAGACCTCTCCACAAGCTGACCCACAAATCACCTCACCCTCCTCCAAAATAAGCTATTTGGTGCCTGTTGACCTTGGACCAGAGAGGCAGTGACCACAGTGGTTAAGAGCAGTCTTCAGTCAGATTGGCTGGGTTGGGGTCCTGCTCCCATCTCCTAGCACCTGTGTGACTTTGGGCAAATTACTTAAAGTTTCTGAGCATTGCTTTCCTCAGTTATAAAATAGAGATAATAACGGTAGCTTTTTAATGCCTATAAAGTGCTGGGCACAATGCCTGACACACTGTAAGTACTCAATAAAGGAGGGTTAGTACTGTTCTAAGAATGTTTCTATATGTTGCCATGTAATGGCCATAACAGCCCAGGAAAAGCAGATTTTATTGCCCCAGATGAGGAAAATGAGGCTAAGAAAGGTGAAAGCACTTGCCCAAGGCCACGCATTTGATGGTAAAGCTTAGATTCAGACTCAGGTCCACCTGGTTGGGATCCACAAGTTTCCCACGGCCGTAGCCAACCTGCCTTAATAAGGCCTCCTGTGGTTACTTCAGCCCTTGTTCCTTGGTTGATTCTGCACATGGACGTCTTTCCTCTCCTCAGCTAGACCCTGGGATCCTCTACAGCAAGCTTTCTCAAAATGCCCCCACCCCAGCTATGCACCATTCAGCATTTGTTGAGTGAACAAAAGAGTGAGTGGATGGGAAAAATACATGTCAAGACCAGACCCTATCCCAGAAGAACTTAGCCCTGGTACTTATGCCCCTGGAAGTCGGGGGCCTCTCAACAGAAGCAGGGGTGAGCCCACCTCCAGGTTCCTTCTCATGTCAATCCACCCACCACACTTTGACCATGTAAAACACATGTAAAACATTTTGACCTTCTAAAACAATTCCAGGGATCCCTGCACTTCCTGTGGGACTAGTCTGAGTTGTTTTCTCTAGGGGGTCCAACATGCTCTGTTAACATAAGTCTTTGCTGAGCTTAACATGTTTCTTTGATCCAGAAGTCAAGCTTTCAGAAGAGATGGTCAAGGACAGCAACAATGTGCTCCATCAGAGCTGTGCAATGAAGGGACCCACAGCCTGCTCTATGAGGCAGGAGAACATGGTTCTCCTCAGGCTATGGTTTCTGGAGTTGTGTCCCTTTATTTTTAAAGCAAAGCTGCATGTAAAGTGCTCTAAACACTAAGATCAGAATGTCAGAACTGCAAGATAAACATGACAGAGAACGATGCTCGTTATGCTGCTTGCTTCATCATCCCAGTAGAAGAAACTCACGTGTGTTAATGGGACAGAGAGAACATGAAAAAGTGTGTAGTGTGCCCAAAGTTACTGAAACCCTACATTTTGGTGTAGACACACTTAATCAGATGAAACTGTCCTTTCAACCTCCTCAGGGACCAAGCAAAGATGGGGAATGAAGCAGTGGACTTGTAGAAAACACCATGGAGATTCTGGACAGAAAATACTCTATTAAAGAATACCTGAAATCCCATTTAGTCCTGGCTACCATTTTTTGAGTGCCTACTATGTACTAGGTGTTTTATTTGCATTATCCAATTTAGTCCTCACCATAATCTGTAAGGGGGATGGTACCATCTCCATTTTACAGAAGAGGAAACTGATACTCAGTGTCTTGATCAAGGCCAATGGGTGGCAGAGCAGCTTTGACCTCCTGTATGTCTGACTCTTGTTCAGGATCTTTCTCCTAGGGCACAAGACTCTCATTTCCTGAGGAATCTTGGAATCCAAGAGACTTAGAGCTCTTGGATTATCTGTTACAAGCACCCTCGAATCATTCTCTTCCTTAACTCATTAGCAGAGGTCAAGACCTGTGCATGATGCAGTTAGCTAACTTATTTATTCATTGTATGCTTATGTAGATAGCTTGAAATCGTTCCTCAGTATCATTATCTGCCGGAAAATCGGGGCCACATCAAGGTAATTCATGAGCTTATACTTAGCAAGTGTTTTCAATCATGTTTTAACTAGTAGTAAATCTTTTGCTTCATTTATCTGAAAATTGTCTGCTTGTTCTCTTTCTTGTTGCCCCATCTTGCAAGATTCTATAAGCCCCTTCTGATAAAAACAACAGCTAATATTAATTGAACACTTGCTATGTACCAGTCACTGTTCTTAGTGATTTAACTCACAATTGAGGAAGCAGGCTCTGTTATCATCTTCATTTTACAGGTGAGGAAATGAAAGCATAGAAAGATTCATCAATTTGCCCAAGGTCACACAGCCCAAATGGCAGAGTCAGGATTCATCTCAGGCTGACTGATTACAGAACCTAGTTTGTTAAATGCCTCAGTTCAGAAAGAAAATTTCCTCCTAAATGGGAGGACTTTAGCACTGTCCACTAGAAACATAACGTGAGTCATAAATGCAAACCACATATGCAATTATAAATTTTCTAGAAGGCACATCAAAAAAGTTTAAAGAAACAAATGAAACTAGTTTTAATAATATCTTTTATTTAATTCAATATATCCAAAATGTTTCAACCTGTGATCAATATTAACATTATTAATGAGCTATTTTATATTTCTTATAGTAATTTTTCAAACTCTGGTGTGTATTTTATACTTACAGCACATCTCAATTTGGACTAGCCACATTTCAAGTGCTCAATAGCCACATGTGGCTACTGTATTGGACAACACAGATATAAATGGGCATTCTCTTTTTCCTATTTCATCTATTGTTTGTTTCTATTTCAACTTTAACTTTAGGTTTGCATGAAGATTGGATCAAAGAAGGCTATGTTAATGGAAATGTGCCCTTTGGATAATTTAATGAATAGAGCAGCAGTTTAGGACAGTGGAAAGAACATGCTTTAGGAGCTATAAAACCTGGTTCTTAATCCATCTCCACACTAACGGGACTGTGGCCAGTGGTAACCCTCAACTTCCCTCAGCCTCCTTCCTCATGTTAAAAAGGAGATGATGGTTTATGATTATTATGGTTCTTTCCACTTCTAAAAAGCTTTTTGCTTACAGGGCACACTCTTTTCAGGGTTTCTGTATCTGTTTCCTCTTTCCAATCAAGATTTTTGTATGACAGGGCTTATCCCTTATCCTTGGGTGTGTTTCCTACACCTGTCTCTATGCCTGGCACATTTCAGGCACAAAAACTGTTTGTGGAATGAATGAAAATCCACTTCCTCTTTGAAGGACTCCTGGGCCTCCCAGTTTTTGCCAGAATAACTATAGCAGCCTTAGCAATTAATTACACTTTTATTTCCTTTCTCCTATTGGCCTAAAATCTTGATAATCTAAGCTTCCTGAAGGTTATAGCCAGGATTAAAAACCATTTCCTGATCCTGTGAGCAAAAGAGATGGTGCTCAGCTGTAGGCATGGCTGCCTGGAGACCCCCTCAAACGGCCTCCTTCTTATTACATGCTGTTCTGATGCTGAGGAGAGTTAATTAATGACTCCAAATAAGAAAACAATCAAATCTGTCTGCGGTCATATGAGTCAGAGCAGACCCAGAACGGGAGCCGGGTCCTTGGCCTCCAAGTGCCCTCAGGAAAAGCAACAGCAGCCTTTGCTCCATGCGTCAGAGCCCTGCAAAGCCCCAACCTAGAAGGGAAAGGAATCGCTCGAAATGGAATGGAGACCCAGCTTGATGTGAAGCATTTCTTTTAGAAGGCCAGGCCCCCTATCTGGGTGTTGTGCAGACTGAGGTTTAGGTAGAGGAGAAAAAGCACAGGTCCACTCCTCTCTTTTCTCTTTAGACACCCAAACCTACAGTTACGGAATCCTCATTCAGTACAGAGTTATCAGGTATAGGCCCCTTGTGTGTGTGTGGCAAGATTGGGGCAGTTGGCACTGCCATCCTGGGAGAACCAGAGGACATGTGGCCTAAGCCCACCAAGCCCCAAGCCTGCCCACCTTCAGGAGTCCTACAGCCATATAGGAAGGCAGAACATTGGTTGTGATGACGTAAGTGCAGGAATGTGATGATTTGCTGAAATTAGTTAAGACTCACAACAGTGAAAACTTTTATTTTAGTGTTAGAGACTTTGCTGTGAAAGTCTGAGAGTGGGAACATATAGAAGGAGCCTCTTAACAATATGCAAGTGTCCTCCTCAGCATTGGAACAGAATGCTAGTAAATAAAGAGAAGCCCTTTTTCTTTGGCTCTGTATGTACTCTGTCAAATAATAACAGCCTCCTCTTGTTTTTTTCCTCCCATTTTTGAAGATTATTAAAACACATTTTGTTGCCATCCAGTCTTGGATTCCTGTGAAATTGTTCCACATTGGAAAGAAAACCCTGGGCCACTGGCCATGAGGGTCATTATACTCCCCTTTCCCCTTCTTCGGTAATGAGTTTCAGGTAACAAGCCTTTTGTCAGGATAAGATGTAAAGTATGTGGCAATATCCTTGCTGAATTTGAAAGGACTCTCTGTGATTTATGTCTGAATCTTAGCTGGTCCCCAATCCCATTCCAATAACATTTGGTTAGAATCTCATATAAGACACTCCAGTACTTCAATTTTGCTTCTACAATAGCAGTAGAAAAAAAAAATAGTGGTAAGGAGGAGAGTCTGGGGTTTAAGAGATTCAAGTTGGAACCTAAACTCTGCTTCTTCTGATCAGTGTGACCATGGGCAAGCCCCTTTCCTCTCAAAGCTTCATTTCCTCATCTTGAAAGTGAGAATAACACCACCACCTACCTCATAGGACTGTGAGGATTAAATACATTCTTACATGTGAAAAGCCTGACTCAGAAATGTTTCCTCTTACTATTAGCTCATAATTCTTTAAATAGGGATTGCTGATGGGTTCATTCGGAGCAATGCAGTAAAAGCCTCTACTGTTCTGTTTCCTCCTGTTCCATTCTGTGATGAGCTTTGGGGAAATCCTCGTAGAGGTGGTGGTCCTCAGAGCTTGCCTCTGCTCCATGCACTAAAATCCTCCCTTCCCACTGGGGTGTGGCTGAGTCCAGAGCTCCAGAACCTTGGACAGCTCCATTCCTTAGCGCCCGCTGGTTGCCTGAGGGAGCAGGAGGGACCCGGGGGATTTCCCCAGAAAGGCTGTGTTAGTATGCGGATTTAGAAATCACAAAGGCTGCAGTCTCTCTCCCAACATGCATGCCAGCCACATGCATGCATACTTAGACTCTTCAACATGACCAGCGCTCCTGGAAAATTCTGAGGAGCCTCTCCTCCTCAGAAACCCATTAACACCATCCATAAGGTTTACCGAATCTTCAGGCCCTTTCCTTCTCTCCTATGAACTCCAAGGATTTTTCTGAGCCCAAGAAGAACAGAAATGCCACCCACATCTTCCTGTATCTGCTGATATTTAATTTGTTTGGCTTTAGTACAAAGATTAAACATTCTTGATTAACCTCAAGTGAAAGTAATAATGTATGAACATGAAGAAAGGTTTTACAAGACAAAGAGATTCAGGTACAAATTAAAAGAAACATAAAATAATGTTATTGCCCATCGGTGATGTTAAGCACCATTCTCTAATCAGGATAAGCAGGTGGCTCAATTTATGAGACAGTTTAGCTTTTCATTCTCCAATGCAGAACACAACACACATATGCAATCACTTTCCGAACAGGCAAGGAAGAGATTAAGTCCTATTTTTACTTTATGATACCGAGTCACGTAGTTCAATGCAAATAACATGGATGCTAAAGTAAGAACAATACCAGGTATTTAAATACCTCCTTCCCTTTTAGGGGTTCTAAAGATTTTGTGGTTGTGTGAAATCCCTTCAGAGCAACTCCAGGAGAAGAGACAACTGTCATCAGGTGGGCATTTAAGACTAAGCACGTCTCATCCATTTCCCCCACGCCCATAAGGCCTGCAAGAACCAGCACTTGCCAGCTCTTTGCATTTAGTAATAGCCTCCTGATATCTGCATTCTCTGGGCACATTGTCAACAAAGAAAATATGGTTTATCCTTGAAAAATGTGTTATTGACTAATAATGAAGTGAGGAAGACAAAAGTGGAATAGGAAAGAAAGGAGAAAAGAATTTTAGAGGGAGAGGAAGATACAGGAAAGATCCCTAAATGTCCTTGAGTTTGATAAATGTTTTCCCTGCATTTTCCTCATAAATGGATTTGATGCCCACCCTCAATTGGACAGAAACTTGAACAAAGTCTTTTAGGCCCTCTTTAAATATTTCCATAAGGGCGAGGACAGTGACAGTCCCACTGCTTGAAGGAACTGCAGACAAGTCCATCAACTCATGACTCCAAAGGCAGAGAGAGAGCCCCCACATAGAAGAGTTAGGGGTTTTTACCTAACAATGCCCACACCCGCCCTGAGCCTCCACACCACGAGGGAGTGTTAGTTGCCAAATTTTGGCTTGGTTTAACTTCTGTCCAGTAGAGGCCGCTGTGGATACTGGCAGTGAATACTTGTGGAGACCAGACCAGGCAGTCTGGGCTGGATGGTGATGCTACTGTCTGGTACTGCGCTGGAAGTCTAGCCCCTCATCTTTTGCAAAAGGGGTCTCTCCGTGGGGATGATCTCAGAGTGACAGAGCACCTTTGCCATAAAAGTGCTATGAAATTGAAGTCACTTGCTAGGAGTGGGCAGGTCTGGGAGGGCCATCCTCATCCTCCAGGGGTGTCTACCCATAGTAGTGTCTCTGTGTCACACTCATGCCCTCTCTGTAAGTGTATCTGGTATTTTTGAGAGGCCACCTGTTACTGACAAGCAACCCCAGCTCCACAGTCCTTCCAGATGCAGAGGCCAAAGTGACAAAAGTCGCTTTGCCACAATCTGGCACCCACATCATAAGGGACTCCAATGATGAGCCCTCCAAGACCCACTTGGCAGCCTGTGGTGTGTGTGTGGGTGCAGAATTCTGGTCCTCAGGGCAGCCCATTACAGCAGGATAAGTTTTCTGAGGGACGGGAAGGGCAGGGCACTGGTAAGGATGTTAGCGTCAGACCTGAGATTCCAGAAGGGCTGAAGAGGCTCCACATACATGTGATGTCCCACTTTCTGGGCCACACCCAGGCATGCAGGCTAGGCCCAAGGCAGCCTGAAGATACTTGCCCACTGGGGGCATCCACTGGGACCCTATGTCACTGCTGTGGCTTAAGAGTGGAAGGGGTGACTACTCTGTTTCCACCCCCAACGTTCAAGGCCAGCAGTAAGTGGTTCCTCTTCTCACACACACTCAGCCAGATGCATAAGCTCACCACGACACACACGTGAACACTGGAGCACACACTGGCACATTCACCCAGTCACACATTCACACTCACACTCTGACCTACACCATCACCCGTGCAAACACTTACACTGTGACATATATAAACACACTTGAACCCCGGAATCAGATTTGAACTAACACGGCTGATGGAGCTTGGGGGGCCAGTCAGGATGCCCCTGGGGACCCTGGCCCACTCACGCCTCCTGAACCCTGGCCCTTCCTCGCCAGGCGGAGCCCCGAGCTGTCCACGTCCTCGTGGCCACAGGTCTTGAACGACCCCCAGAAGGGACCCTGATTACCATCGCACACACGACATCCTGGGCGCCGGTCCGGCGGGGGTGTGCGGAGAAGGGTGTGGGGCATAGTGCCCTGCCGGGGCGCAGCCGCTTCCTCCCTCGGGATTTTCCATCCCGGCTCGCGCGGGCCCGCGAGGAACGAGCACGCTTTGTCTCCAGCCCAGCTCCTGGCACGTTTCCGCAGAAGCTCCTCGCGCCGCACCCGAAGCCCCCCTCCCCCGGCCGCGCCCCCCGCCCAGCCCGTGGCGCAGGCACGCCAGTGCGGCGACTGCCGCTTTGTCCTCCAGCGGATGCCGAGGCAGAGCGCGGAAGCCTAGCGCCGGAGCGACCGCCGCGTGCTGCGGACGCAGGTCTCCCGGCCGGATCTAGGGCGCGCCCCGCGCGGAGTGGAGCATCCCCGAGGGGCTGTGGGCGCGGGAGGCGTCTGCCCGGAGCTCCGGGGTGCTTGAGAGGGACCCGCCCCGTCCCGCACGTGCCCATCAGGGTCTGGCTCTCTTCCGGGGTGCAGGAGCCCGGGTCCCCTGGGCGGGGCGGGACAGGGAGGGTCGTCTCGACTTCTGGCCCCTGGCCTGGACCCAGGTAGAGAGGGCCTGGGAGATAGCGCCTGGGTGGGGAGAGGTCAGGAGGAGTCCCTCAGCCCCTCTTGCTTTCCCCCACCGCGCACTCCACCCCCAGGCCACCTTAGGTGCGGAGCCGCGAGCGTGGAGGACCCCGAGAATCCGTCAGTGCTTTCTTGCACTAGCGACTCGGAGCAGGGTGGGGAGGGGTCTCTCCGCCTTTGCCCCTCGCATCCCAATCCCCTCCCCCATAACCTAGGCGGGTCCAGGTGGGAAGGGGAAGAGTCCCCTGACTCCATCTTCATCCCGTCCCCCCTCTTCACAAAACCCTAGGTTTCAAGAGAGGAGTGGGCACGGAAAGGATCTTGCCGACATCCTCAACAGCCCCAGGAGGGGCTGAGCAGAGGAGGCGGAGTCCCGCGGTCTCATCCATCACACCCAGACCTCCTTTGTAACCTCAAGCGGCAGAGGTGTTGTGAGGAAGGGTCCCTCTGCCTCCGAACCTTTCATCCCAGAACACTTGCTCCCATCCTCAACAATCCAAGCAGCTTAGACTTCAGGTACAGGGGGAGGGAGGCTCCCAGCTCTCAACATCCTCTCAGGAGAGATGGGGGGAGGGAGTCCCCCAGCCCTTCTCCCTCGCACTCGAGAGCCCGCTCCACCATAAAACAAAAACTAACCCAAGCTGTTCGGACTTCAGGCGCCAGGCCACAGGGAGGCCCGCGAGGAGTCAGTCAGCAGCTCTCCGGGACAGATGGTCTTGAGGGCGGTGAGGACGGTCCCATCAACTCCCCAGGCCCCCTCACGCCTCAATTCATTCTCTCCCCAATAAAACAAAAGCGAACCGAGCAGCACAGACCTCAGAGAGGCGGGAGGGCGGTCAGAGTCTGGCAGCGCACCCAGCTCCTCCGGGCTCCTCACGGCCCCGTCTTCCCGGCGGTGGCTCTTGCGGCGGCGGAGGCGGCGGCGAGACCGCGGCTCTCGCGTCCCGAGCCTCCCTCGGACTCAGCACCTGGAGCGGCGAACAGCTCCGCGCCTCATTCCTCTGACCCCGCCTCCTCTGCGCCGCCGTAGCCAATGACGGCCCAGGCCCCGCCCAGGAGGCCGCCCACTAGGTGGTGCCTTCCACCCCTCACTCTTCGGCCCCGCCCGCCGGTCCCTCAGTCTCTCCGCCAAGACCACATCCCCCAGAGACCGCCGGAGTTTTCGCACAGCCTTCTGGAACTTGTAGTCCCTTAAGGACGCGGAGTGGGCTCATGCCGCGGGCAGGTAACTAGAGATGAACTGCATTTCCCAGGGTGCATTGAATAAGCGGAGATGCTGAGGTGGGTGGGAGGACTGTTTCCATAGCAAAGGCGGCTGGATGGGGGTGGCTGATAGAAATGGGGCAGGCCGCGGACCCTCGAAGGATCGTGCGTGACTTCAGGCAGCCTCTTGGGAGGCCATTTCCATTCTCTTTTTTTCCCGGGCCTCCACTTCGAGACTCTGGGCTTCAGTTTTCCTACCTGAGAAGAAGGGCGTGGAACTATCCTCCCGCCCACGCTCTGTGGTGATGGGACAAACCGAGGGCGAGGCGCTTTGGTTTGCCCAGCGAAGGTGAGAGAAGATGGAGGAGACCTTCCCACCGCTTTCTGAACTTTGTCCCTTTTTTTCTGTCTCGGTTTTGTCATAGAGGAGCGCTTTACTTTTGGTCATAACCCTTGGGCTATCAAGGCCTTCCCATCCCGGATTTTGGCCTCCTTCAAGCCACCCCCGGGTACCGCAGCATCTCCCCCAGTGTAGCCAGAGGGCGCTTTTCCTGCTTAAAACCTTTCACAGGCTTTCCGTTGCCTCCAGAATTAAGCCTACACTCAACGTTATTCGAAAGGCCCTTCAAGTCTCGACTCCACCTTCTTGCAACACTCTGAACTTCTTTGGAAGCTAGGAAGCTTTAAGCACCCGATTTCTCTCACGCCCGTGGGTCCCTCTACCCTGCACTCAGCCAACTCCTCACATTCTTCAAGCCTCACCGTGAACGGACGCTGCGTTGTCCATGAAGACTTCCTAGATGCCCTACTCCGTATTAGGTACCCCAGCTTGTGTTTGAGCCACACCCTCTACTTCCTTTACTCTACTTGCGTGTTTATGTATCCTTCTTTCACATTACATTATAAGATCCAAAGAGCAGGGGTCATGCCTATATTATTCCTACTTACAATCTTGCGCCTATATAGGTGTCTGGCACATACTAGGTACTCAATAGATATTTGTTGAATTGAAAATGAATTGAACTTTAATTGAATTTCACTCACACCGCCATAATCTTGATTTCCTAAGGTTGGGCATTTCCCATTGCTGGAAGTAGTCAACTAGAGAGATGCCACCCTCTTGAAGAAATGTTGTTAGTACAGTGGGATTGAAATTTTGCCTGAATGCTTTGAGGGCCCTTCCAATCCTATGACACTAGGGATTGATAAATTCATGCCTATTATTCCTTGCAAGTCCTGTCAGTTCTCTCCTAAATGTCATCAGTTCTTCATGTTCCTCTATTTCTAGATGTTGGCCCTTCTCCTTTCTGTGCCTAAATGCCCTGCCTCCCACTCCCTTTCTGGGAGAGATCTTCTGCCCCTGTCAATTATGAAGTAAAGACAGTCTGAGATCCCTGCCCTTCTTTCAGCCCTCTGCTCAGCATCATAGGGCCCTGGTGATGATGTCCCACCTTGCTAGGTAGCATCTTTTCTACATTTTTCCTCACTCAGGGCCCTGGTGTTGGCCAGATGGTCCAATTAATCCCACACATGCTTCATATGTCACCTCATCCAGACATTTTGGGTGTGTTTCAGCTAAAGCTTTTTTGAAAGAATGCATTAATATATGAGAAAAATTAATTTGTGGCCAAAGAAGTAACCAGGGGTATTATTACCCTTAGCCTAATTCAAACCAAAAAGATAGAGCCGGAGAAAAGCAACCCTGTCATCCTTGAGTTGATTACATCCAGAGAGGGAAGGCTAGGATAGGAGAATGAGTAAAATGGATTGCGTTTAGGGAATAACTAACAGGACTTCTAAGAGGCATGGCAGAGGGGCTTTGATCTTGGCTAAACCATGAGGGAAGGCCATTGGAGCTGGATAAACAGATGGGGCCTCATTACTGAGGATGAGAAAACTGTAAGGAGGCAGGGGAAATGGGATTTGTGCTGACACAGAGTACCTAATTCTGTGGATGCAGTGGCAGCAGAATAGTGGGTTGGAAAAGTGGGTGGGGGGAGGACTACATCACAGGGTGGGCATCAGCAGAGCATCAGCAGAATGTCAGCAGAGGGCTGCCAAAGAAGACGGCCTGGAGCCACAGCTGAAACTCTGGAAGTCAGTTTCACCCTTCAGGAGTAGCGCTAGTTTTAAGGAAATTGTTACAAACAGGGAAGAAGTCAGGGTTCCATGATTCTCCCAGAAAACAGGGACTAAAATAGCATCCATCCAGCCCAGTAGAGTCAGGAAACCTGGGTTCTAATTCTGACTTCGCCTCTGATTAGATGTGTGACCCTGTGCTGGATGTATTTTTTCAGCTGTAAAATGCTATTTATTGGTGTTAGGGAGCAGCTAATAAGCTGGAGGTGGGGGAATTCAAACTCAGTTGCCAGGTTTGTGACCTTGCACAAACTTACCTTCTTGGATCTGCAGTTTGCTTATTTGACAATGTTGTAATGGATAATTGAGATCCTTTATGTAAAGCCTTCATAAGTATTAAGCACTTAACAAATGGTAGTCTGTTTCCACGTTCTTCATCTTGGGTTATCAGAAATTGGCTTCACTGTGAATAAACAGGCAGGAGGTAATATCCTTGGTAATCTGGATTCAAATACCCATTCTCTCTCTTATTAGTTGTATGATTTTTGTCAGGTATATGCTCACTATATTTGTTTTGTTATTTTTTAGGGGTGGCTTTAGAGCAGAGAACCGTAAGAGAATGGAATTCTAGATGCTTAGAAGCTAGAGTTTTAAAGCATTCTTGAGGGACATAGAGCTAGTTTCCTACTTTCTTAAAGGAGGGAAAAGGGTCTCAGTAAAGTTCTATGGGTCTTCTAATTAAGTAACAAGGAGATAAACCAGAATGCTGAATCTCAGATGTGAGGTTGGAGTGAATAACCAGGGCCGGGTTTTGAAGAGCCTAGTATACCAGGTTGAGGAATTTAACTTTCTAAAGATAATGAAGATCTTTAAGGAGATGTGCATTTTGGAAAGTTATAGGGCCTGTATGGAGAATGGCCAGGAGAAGACGAGGCTGGGATGTAGGTTGGAAGCTGCTGCAGTGATCCAGCACAGTGTATGAAGATGGAAAAGAGAAGGTGCGTCTGAGATGTAGTAAAGAGGTAAATATTCAGAGGACTTTGTGAGTGATAAACTGAGGACACGGAGGAGGAGGAGGGCATGGAGTCAAGGGTGATGCCTGGGTGTCTGCCTTGGGTAACTAGGTGGATGGATGATGGTACTTTCCCCTGAGGTGTGGAATGGTAAAGAAACAGATTTAGGCAGGAAGAGGAGGAGGTAAGTTTGAGGTGAGTAGGAAACATCCAGGTGACATGTCCAGTAGGTGATTTGGAGCTTATCTTGAGAGAATGCCTTAATATATGCAAATAACTAACTCATGGCCAAGAAGAAGTAACCAGGGTGTCTATTACCCTGAACCTAATTCAAACCAAAAACGTAGAGCCTGAGAACCTGTCATCTTGAGAGATCTGATCTGGAAGAAAGAGTCTTGAGTTATCAAGTTACTGACATATACATCATAATTGAAGCCATGGGAATGGATGAAATCCCTCAGAGAGGGTCAAAGAGAAGACCAAAATCCCTTGGGAAATACCAACATTTAAGGGACAGGTAGAGGAAGAGGAACCCAGAAGGAAAGGTGAGAAGAACAGTCAGAGAGATAGGAAGAAAACCGAAGATTGGTGTGCCATGGAAGCCACATGGAGGAAGTGAGGTGGCATGGTGCAGAATAGTCAGGTAAGCCAAGGTCTGAACAAGTGAACAGCAAATTTAACAACAAAGAGGTCACTGGCGACCTTGGAGAAAGTAGGTTCAGTGGAGTAGCATGGGCAGAAGGCTAAGTGCATGGGAAATGGATGTAGATAATTCTTGGAAGTGTTTTTGAAGGGGAGGAGGGAGAAAACCAAAAAGGATGTAGAGTTGAGAGACAATTTTGTTTAAAGTTGGGAGAGATTGGGACATTTAAAAATGCTTATGGGGAAAAGCCAGTAAACAGACAGTTGAGGATACAGGAAAGAGAGGGGTTGAAGGATGGAGTGAAATCAACAAGAGGGTGGGAGGTGGTGGGGTTCAGAGTGAGCCTCAGGCAGGAGGACAGCCCACTTTTCCCCTGAGATGGGAAGGGAGAAATGAAGGAGGATTTGGAGATGCAAGTGAGTCAGTAGTCAGTAGGTAGGTAATTGGGAGGCGGACTCAGGAAATGAAGGGAGTTCATACCCAATAGCCATTACTTCTCTTGTGATATTGGAGGCAAGGATATCTGCTCAATGTGAGGAAATGGGATGCAGTGGGAAGCTTGGAGAAAGAGGAAAATGTTGAAGATGGCTGCTATGGAAAAGAGGAGAGAAAGCTAATAGCAACTCACAGAGACTGCAGGGCAGTAGTGACGGCCTACTGAGGTTGGAGGCCATGGGTTTGTGGAGGCACTAATCTGTGGGCTTGTGGGCTTTCTTTGCCATCCCATGAACCCTGAGATAGGCATGGATAAGGCTACGGTGAGGCTGATCCAGGTCTGGGCCTTGCTGGACAAGGGAGACAAGCAAGCAAGGAAGTTGGAGATGTTGACAAGAGAGGCGGAAGTGGTGGTCCACCAAGAGGAAGGAGGTGAAGCTAGGATGGAGTGGACAGATGGGAAGGGTCTGGTTCTTGGTGATAGGAGGATAATGTGATAGTTGGGAGGGAAGAGCAGGGAGAGCAAGCAATGCTGGTCAGAGGTGAAGGAGCTCCAGTCGGGGGCAGGGGCAGGGTGGCTGGAATGGACAGAGGAGATCATGAGTTTGAAAGGTAAATTTGTTGGATAGGTCATCGGCAAGTCTCCCAGAAAGATGGCTGCTTTGAAGGAGAGAACAACCCTGGTAGCCCTGTGCCAAAATGCACAGTGAGTGGGAAGTTAACAGATGATGGCAAGGAGGAGGGGTAGGGTGCAGAGCCCTCTGACATTAGTGTCACAGAAATCAAGATGGGGAGCTAAGAAGTCCTCTTACCCAAGGCATGAGGGGTAAAGAGGAAGAGAAGCAATGAGCTTTCTCATACATTTTCACAGAAATATTGTTTCAACATCATCTACACATGGTCAGTTTTATATACACCTAAAAGGCAGAATGCCTAGGAATAAAATTAACCCAACCAAAAAACAACTCCAGATTTCATGGTGAAGTTGCATCAAGCAAGTTCACTGGTAGTGATTCCTGCAATTTATATTTTGGTATAGTTTGTAGGTTTAAGTATGTGCATATCAACTAGAAAATGTGTTTAAGAATTTTGTAAATTTCATTTCTTAGCAACGATTTGTTTTCTCAGTTTAGAACATAAATTAGAGAACTTGTGTTGATTTTTTTTTCAAATGTAGAGCTTAGAGCTTAATTCATGCCTGTGAAATGCCATGAATTTGAAATGCAGCCATTTTCCTTTCTGCATGCTTGAAAAGGATTACAAGGATTTTATTAGTTTTTCAGATAATCTTGCCAGTACATAGACTTTCCACAAGGGTCTCCTATCAGTAAGGATTGTGAGTGATGCTGCAGAAGTGTGTGTGAAATATTTAAGACAAGTCAAATAAGCAGCCAACTTTTGGATTTCCCAAACAGCAACTCAGTTTATAATTATGGGACTTGGAATAGAATATGAAATGTGCATCTAAATGTTAATTGAGAAAAGTGATCCCCATAATTTCTGAAGAAAAAAAGGACAAAATCAGTTAATTGCTTTGAGCAATCTCTGTCTTAAAAAAAACTCTAATGTTATTTAAAAAATATTTTTGTATGGTTGATATGTCTTTGTAATCTTGAAATAGTCCCGCTATTCCAGCCCCTTGAAACAGTGGGTGCTCAGAAAATATTTTGTGAATTAATTCATGAATGTTATGATAATATGTCCTGTTTAAAATTCCTCCTTTCATCTTAAACATTCATAAAATATTCTTATAAAAGGAGTGATTCTGAGGCTGGCCCTGTGGCCAAGTGATTAAATTTGCATGGTCCACTTCAGTGGCCCAGGGTTTCACCTGTTCGGATCCTGGGCATGGACCTAGCACAGCTCATCAAGCCATGCTGGGGCAGCGTCCCACATAGCAGAGCCAGAAGGACCTACAACTACGATATACAACTATGTACTGGGGGGCTTTGGGGAGAAGAAGAAGGGAAAAAAAAAAAAAAGATTGGCAACAGATGTTAGCTCAGGTGCCAATCTTTAAAAGGAATGATTCTTTTTAAATATGTCAGATCATATCACACCTCTGCTCAAACCCCTCCAGTGGCTTCTTTGTCTCATTGAAAGCAAACTCTAAAGTCCTTAGGATGGCCTACAGGGCCATATACACTCTGACTCCTGTAGCCTCTCTGCCTCATCCCCTGGGTGTCCACTGCTTCAGGACGTTGACCTCCATGCTGTTCCTTTTTTTTTTTTTTAATTGAGTTAATGATAAGTTACAAACTTGTGAATTTCAGTTGTACATTAATGTTTGTCAGTCATGTTGTAGGTGCACCACTTCACCCTTTGTGCCCACCCCCCACTCCACCTTTCCCCTGGTATCCACTAAACTGTTCTTAGTCCATAATTTT